>NC_141547.1:70550000-70777500 GCF_021556685.1 Rattus norvegicus | reverse complement strand
ACAGGAATGAAGAAAGGCTCAGAACTTGAGAAAGTGACCAATAAAGGTGGCTGAGACATGAAGCTGGTGAAAGGAGCTCTAACAACCGAGTCTGTCCATACTGGGGCTCCTGTCCACTTCCCCCTTCCTGCCTACAACCCCAGCTGCCCCCTGACCGTCAGAAACCTCACATAGACTAAGCATGGTGTAGGAAACCATGCTCTTATTAAGATAATTCCAATGTGTATGGGACACAAAGGCTCTAGAAACTGTCCTGTAGGTCACTCAGGGGAAAGAAAATGCTGACTATCTGACCATTGATGACAAAAATTGCCTTTTGTATGTAACATATTTGAGGCAGGTGTGCTTATGGTAAACACCTCATGCTTAAGGATTCCTTAGGAGTCCACAGATTTTCCAAGTTGTGTGAAGTTTTCAAAACAGCACAAGAGTAAAACAAAAACAGACAAAGGGGCAAACAAAAGAAAGAGACAGTGCAGGAGATAAGGAAAAAGCACTTTCTTTAAAAAGCACCATATTTTTTAAATTATGTTTATGAGTTTTGATAAAAATAAGTTAATGTTGAAAGCACGCCTATTCTTGGGGTATAATAGAGTTGCACTCGGAATATTATTCTCATGGTTAAAATCTATGTGTGATGTTGGGAAGTAATTAAATGACGCTGACCTCGGCTTTTCAACTGTGAAATTGCCATGGTAATATAGTAACTCACAGAGTTGTTTTGAGAATTAAAAGAAGATGATGTAACACTGTGTGTATATTCTTTGCTAAATAAATGTTTTGAAAAGGCTTTTTTATTACAAGTAGTTCTTGCCATTTTGGAAAATGAAAGCTTGGCACACATCCTTTCTCTAGAAAACAAGTACATATATACACATATGTACAGAGACAATATCTTATACGCTATGCCAAAGGAGCTCCTCGCTCTCTGCCAAACGAACACTCTCCAAAGTTAAACATCTGAACAGCATGGAAACGTCTTTAATGGTGAGGTCTGTCCTTTTCACTTCTTTTGAGTCACCCAGAATGCTCAGGTAGCAGGAAACTGGGTAGGTGGAAAAATGAACCACTGATGGTATAAAAGTTACAGAGTTCTATGTGTGTCTAACCAAGATGATTCTGTGGTACCAGAGGCAGACACATCACCTGATCCAAGGGGTTCAATGTTGACTCAGGACAATGTTACTCCATTTGGTCCATGAAAGGAAGATCCAATTAACCTGTGCTGATCTCAGGCTTATAATAGTTTTGGCTTTCTGTGGCAACAGGATTTGGGGCAAGGGCTTCTGGCAGTTCCCTACAAAGGGAGAACCTAGAGGTCATTGTTGCCTCCTGTGAAGAGCATGCAGATCTGAAGTCTAAGCAGTTTTTCCTAAAGAGGTCTGACTGCCTCCACATTTCCTATTACGAGGTATCCAAGCAGCCATTAAATATTGAATTAATGAGGCTGAAGAAATATGGCACCTGCAGTTGAGCTGACTTGGATTGGGACCCTGCCTCCAGTGAATCTCAGGTCATTGCCTTGAGCAGTTTATCCCCACCCAACCCCAACTCCTCACTGTAGGGCTGTCTTCTTTCTATTATGTGTACAGCTTCTCCTTAATAATGTAGTTTGAGGGCTTAGGAGTTGTCTCCATTTGTAGGATGCTTAGTCTGTAAGCCTAAAGACCTGAGTTAAGATCCCAGCATTCATATAAAAGGTTAGGTACAGGTCAGCCTGTAGTTCCTGTGACAGTAAGGTCTCTGACAAAGGCAGATCCTTGAAAGGTGCTGGCCAGCAAGACTATCCAAATTGGTGAGCTTCAAGCTTTGCAATGGACCCTTTTATAAAACAAAAGGTAGATCCAATGGAGAAAAACACTTACTGTTGAATCTAGCCACTGTCTAACTCACACTCACACATGCTTACACCCAGAGAGAGAGACAGAGAGAGAGAGAGACAGAGACAGAGACAGAGACAGAGAGACAGAGAGACAGAGAGAGACAGACAGACAGACAGAGAGAGACAGAGCATTGAGGGAGAAGAAGGAAGTGCTAGAGAATTTTGATAAAAGCAACATACAGATCACATCAGTCTTATGGTTTATCCAGGGCACAGATCTCACAGGGCTTAGCAAAGTTTTACAGGTTTTTTTTTTTAATAATAAAAGTAGTTAGAATGATTGGAAGAAAGAACTAATCTACAAATATATACTTGTACAATTTGGGGCAAGGGCTTCTGGCAGTAAAATAGAAAATTCTAGAATCAAAAGAGGAAGTCTCATGCGTGACAGGTACAATTCTTGGGACACTGCAAGAAGGTTTGGACAGCCAGTCAAGGAATGGTACTTGTCTTAGTATTCTATTGCAGTGAAGAGACAGTAAGACCAAGGCAACTCTTCAAGGTTAAACTGAAGGCTTGCTTACAATTTCAGGGGTTAATGGTTTAGTTCATCATCATGTTAGGGATCATGGCAGCAATCAGGCTCCTACTGGAGCAATAGCTAAGAACTTCATCCTGATCCACAGGCAGAGAGAGAGAGAGAAAGCCTGTCATAGGCTTTTGAAATCTCAAAGCCCACCCCCAGTGACACACTTCCTCTAACAAGGCTAATCCTTCTAATCCTGCCACTTCTTTCAAATAGTGCCAGTCTGCAGTGACTCAGCATTCAAATACATGAGCTTATGGGAGCCATTGTTGTGCCAACCACGACAGTGCTAAGAGGAAGAGTCAGATTCATCACAACCAGGGTTCATTCCCAAACAGTACAAGATGAAAAAGGAAAGAAAGAAAGAGAGAGAGAGAGAGAGGGAGGGAGGGAGTGAGAGAGAGAGAGAGAGAGAGAGAGAGAGAGAGAGAGAGAGAGAGGAAGAAAGAAAGAAAGGAAGAAAGAAAGAAAGGAAGGAAGAAAGAAAGAAAGAAAGAGAGAGAGAAAGAAAGCAAGAGAGAGAGAAAGAAAGAGAGAAAGGAAGGAAGGAAGGAAGAAAGAAAGAAAGAAAGAAAGAAAGAGAGAAAGGAAGGAAGGAAGGAAGGAAGAAAGAAAGAAAGAAAGAAATTAGTTCACTGAGATGCCCAAGTGGTTAAGTCAAGTTCATAAAACAGCATAACCTTGGCCTTGACAGATGTACAGAGTCAAGGGTGCTTCTCTCCTCCTCTTTATCAGGTGCAAACTCTCAAATTTTAGTTGGGTACAGGAACACACAGACAGATACAGACAGACAGACAGACAGACACACACACACACACACACACACACACACACACACACACACACATTTATGTATTCCAGTCTCTTTGAAAATCAGTATGACCACATGACCAGGTTCTGGCCAGTGGGACAGCAGTAGTGCAGTGTACATAGACACTGCCTGCTCCCAGTAGATACTAACCATTCCCCCATAGACTTACCCACTACTTTTGCCCACATTCAACTTGGGTGTGTGCTAGTATGAGTTTGACCCTATCTTTTAGCAGTGATCTTGGACTCTAGGGCAGAGCTCACTTATTCACTGTGGGCATTCCCACCAGATTTCATAATGAAATGTCGATTTTTGTCCAGAAGGTTAGTAGTTTGTTACTCACAGCTGAACCCAGTCCTTGGCTGTCAAAGAATAATACAAATATTGAAACAGTTATTAATTTTTTATTATCTGTGTAGTACAGAGAAATCTTCACACATTCATGTCTTTTAGTCCTAGTAATCTCAAGACTATGGTGTTCTCATAGCCATAGACTGAATAGAAAGTCGAGCTACCGTAGTGACGTGTCAAACGAGTTGGCCACAATCACTTGTCTGGCTTATAATTGGCAGGGTTGGAGGAGCTAGAATTTGACTATCAAGACACACTAATGAGACACAGGGTAAGACACACTGATAAAATTATAGGGAAAGCAGAATAACTTTGACCTCCTAATATGGTAGCATTCTATTTTTACCTTTCAGGATGACATTAATATAAACGAGTTACGTCAGATTCCTTAAACTGGGCCTATTAAGGTCCAGCTTCTTTAGAGAACCAATTTGTGAATTTCGTACATGCCAAGCACAACAGCACTAACTCTGCATTTGCCGTGTAACTTCCAATTTTATAATGAAATAAAATTATACAGCCTAAGTCTCGAAAGTGATTAGAATAGAGATGAGTGTGTAGATTGAGTTTGGGAGCTGCATTTTAACACTCTGTCATCAATGCTCTGGGGAAGGCTACTCTCCGTGATCATCAGACTCTAGGGACCTGAAAAAGCATCAACAGCATTGTGATAAACGGTGAGATACCAGGGTTAGCTGGAAGTGAGCTGGGAACACACAACCTTCCTCCAGAGCAAACCTTAAGAGCATACGAACAATTTGGAAAACAACTGCAAATTCAAGGACTCATGAAATTTCACCATGCATTGAATTCTGTGAGAGTTAATCTTCATCTTTTACCTGAGAGGACGAAGAACCATTTTGGGGGACTGGGAAGACAGTTTAGTTCAGTTCAATTAGCAGTATAAGCGTAGGATCTCGAGTTTAATCCCTAGATTGATTTAAAAAAAAAGAGCGGGGCACAGTAGTATGAATTCCAGTGCCTCAGAGCTAGAAATGGTCAGATCTCTGGAGCACACTGACCAGTTAGCATCACTTAAAAGTGGTAAGACGAAAAGAAAAGAAAGAAAAAAGTGGACACTGGTCCCTAAGGACAGCATTCAAAATAGTACTGTGGCTTTCTTATGTATGAACACATGCTCATATACATTTGTACACACAGAGAGAGGAACACATACAGAGGCACACATGCACACACACAGAGGCACACACATACAGAAGTATACACAGAAGCACATATACATAGAAGCACACAAACACACACACACACACACACACACACACACACACACAAAGAGAATGAACAAAATGTCAAAGAAAGAGAAATAAGGGGAAGGGAAAGAAGAAAAACCACATAAGATAGTTGTATGAGTAAGTGTGTCTATAAAGGCATTTCTTACTAGAAGAACCTCTCTAAACATGGGTGGCACTTTCCACTGGGCTGGACCCTGGATGCTGGAACTGGATTACAGACCAGTAGTTTATCTCCCTTCTTCTCGGTCAGCCCAATGGTGAATAAGCATGTTCACATTTTTGCCACAGCAGCTGCTAGACGCTCCCACTACCATGCTTTCCCACAAGTTTCTTCTTGGAACATATTTGGTCACAGCAAAGAAAAAAACAACTCATATAAGTACTTAGTACATGACCAGAGAGGTTCATTGGCATTTTATCCACAAAAGGAAGCTGAAATGGTTAATAAAAAAGCAGTTCCCAGCTCTTTCTCCTTCTAATGACTTCTGTTGGACAATATGTATTTGAGGGATAAAAGCATACTTTTATATTAACCTCATGGCATAACAATCTGAAAACAAATAACTAAATATACTCAGTAAATTATCATCAAAAAATTAAATCTATTTAATATTTAAGCAATGAAACACTCGAGAAAGTTCCCTAGCAACTAGAGGTTTCCAGTTAGACAATGAATGACTTTAAGATGGATGCTTTTTTATAACTTAGTATTATTATCATTGTTATTTTTCGTGAGACAGTCTTACAGCTGAGAATAATTTCCTTCTCACTGGTGGTATCACTGAGAACTATGCACCCATGTAACAGTGCACTGAATGGAATTACACAATGCCTTTGCTTTCCCTTTGACTTTTAGTCGTTTCCTCTAGACATGTTGCTTGGGCACATGCCAGAGTCTGATGACTTCACCTGCAGTGGGCCCTTTCCTACTCATGGTGTCACCTTGGCCTCCCTCACTCTCTACCACTCTCTCTTTTGTGGACCCCATCCCAACCCTTCCATGCCCCACTATTTACTCGCATTGCCTGAGTCACTTACCCCACTACTCCTCACTTAGTGATGAAGACTGCTAAAATATTCCCTTCTAGAGAGGTCCTCCCTGGATATTTTCCCTAAAATGTGCCTTTTTACCTTGATAGCTTTCTGTTATGCCTTTTCTCTCTTCCTGGCATTCTAGAGCATAGTTGGTCATTCTTATAATTCTGTCTCCCCTGTGAGGGGAGGTTTGTTATTTCCAGAACTTGCCTCAAGGACTAGTTCACATTGATTGAATACAGGATAAATAAATGTCATGTAGGACTAGTGAGATGACTTAGCGAATAACCATGCTTGCTGGGGAAATCTGGAGTCCTGTATTTGGTCTTATGCAGAAGAGAAGGGGAGAATAAACTCCACAAATTTGTTTCTCCACACACATGTTGTGGCATAAATGCCTATACACATCATCCACGCCATACTAATAAATAAGATTTTAATAGCTGTTATATGAATGAATAAACTTTCCTAGGGGTTGTAAATATGCTTAGTCTGTAATATGTAAGTGAGTTGGCCAATGACATCTAGATTCTCTTGAAAGGTCCTATTAGGCACAAATGTGACATCACACTTGCATGACATTGCTGAGCTGGGGTTAGGGTAGATCTTGTCTTTATACAGGCATGGATTTTTAGTATGGCACAAGCCCTTCCACACTTTAATGTCCTCACTGGTACAGAAATGTGACTCCTTCCATACCAGATAATAGTAGTATTCATGGTAAGAGGGAAGGGCTTACCTTGTCTACCTTATTTCTTCCATCAACTACCAGGATAGAAATCAACATATGCAATACTAGTTGAAGCAACTAGTGACTATATTAAGGTCATTTTTGAAATTGGGAAACAAATTCCCAAAGGAATTAATTTCGCCAGGTCACATAATTGGTGTATGTTGCAAATACAGTCTAAACACCCACTGATTGACACCAGTGGTTTGACTCAAATATGACAATGAAAATGAGAGAGTGCCCATTTGGAGCACCTACATTCTAGAATATGGCGTCTGATATTTAACTGGAGGCCTAGCTTATGTGGTACAAAAGGTATAGGAATCAGCTTATAGTGTGACTTTTAAAATAGGTGTATCTGCACGTTATGATCACACTTGTCAAAACATGAACATTTTTCTAGACAATTCTCTCATGCTTCTTGCCAAGCCAATACCATCTCCATAGCAAAGAGGCAAAATGTGTTCAGCTCAACTGCCATAAAAAATGAACTTGCCTGTTCTCAAAGCTTTAGTCACACTGTAGGTGTAATATTTTGACTTGGGGAAATTAAAAAGATAGATTTATTTTTCAAAGATAGAGCCCTTCCTCCAAGCTCCATTAGATGGCTCTCCTCCTAGCAAATATTTGCCATAAGGACCTTCAAGGATGGTGAAGAAGAGGGCATTGCTTTATAGTGTTTCTTGTCTTGTGTGGTATAAATACGTCTACTAAGCATGATGCCAAGAGGAAAATATGAGCACGCTGCAAAAGAGATATACACACTAGACACATGAGATCCAGATTCAAAATACCATGTGGAAACTCATCAGGAGAGTCGATCAGTACAGGGTAACCTGAGTTTTACATTGCAATGGCATAATACCTAACAGAAAAAAGTTAAAGGAAGAAAGGTTTTATTTTGGTTCAGTGTTTCAGAGCAATCTCAGCTTATTAAGAAAGGAGTTCATTAGAGAATGATGGGCAGAAACTCGAGGCTGAATCTAGTTCACATGGTACAATTCAGGAATAAAAGAGCTCTGAGAGCCAGACATAACCTTCAAAGGTACAGCTCTAGCTACCTCCTTCTGCTAGGTAGGCCTCATCTCTGAACGAGTTTTATGATGGTTTGAATGAGAATGACTCCCGTAGACTCATATATTTGAAGGTTTGGTTCACAGTTGGGGAGGATTAGGATAGGACAGGCCTTGTTGGAGGGGCTATGTCAATGGGAATAAGCTTTAAGGTTTCAAAAGCCAATATCAGACTCTCTCTCTCTCTCTCTCTCTCTCTCTCTCTCTCTCTCTCTCTCTCTCTCTCTCCCACTGTAGATCAGATGTAAGTAAGATGTAAGGTCTCAGTTACTGCTCCAGCATCATATCTTCCTACTGGCTGCCATTTTTTCCTGCCGTAATGATCATCTGAAACAGTTAAGCAAGCTCCTATTCAAATGCTTTCTTCTATAAGTTGTCTTGGCCATGGTGTCTCCTCACAGCATTAGAACAGTAACTAAGACAGATTCAGAGCCTCCAAAACATGCCAAAGATTCGAGGTGGAATGCTCAAAATGTGAGCCTGTAAGAAATGTATCAGATTTAAACCAGAAAAGAACTTGGAAGTTCATAGGATTTTTAACTTGGCAAGTCTACTACTCCAACTGGGTTTCAAGACTCTTTAACTTTGGTCTTAATCTTGCCTAACCATGGCCTTAAACTGCCAATCATAATTGCTTACACGGAAGCCAAGGGTCATCCCTATGGTCAGACAACTGTTCTTCTTTATCTAAACATAGATTGTTCTCATTGTCTGAAGTGACTTCTCTTTTCCTGTCTTCCCCTTGCAGCCATTTGGGCCTTACTCAGTTCCTTCCAGAAGCCCAGTCTATGCTCAAAGTTCCATGCATGGAATTATGATTGTATTTAATTCTTGGGACAAGATTTCTGTTGGGAGGATGACATCCCTGTTGCTCATAAAACTTAAATAAATGAATCGTAGTTATAGTACTGCCCGGTAGAGTTTGAATTTTTCACTTTTTAAACTGAAGTTTAGATGCTTTTACTTTGGCAGGAAGGTTCAATTAAAATCTCAAGAACTCACTGAGCTGTTTGCTTCATATTGATCTGAGGTTATATAACCATTGAAATTTGTGCATCACCTGGTATATCTAAAATGGTTTATAGTCCAAATCCATAGCAAGGCAGAGAAGAGAACTGGTTTCTGGATTTCTTCAGCTACATGTTAAAATCCTGGTCATTAACTCCCAGTATGCGTTTAAGCAAGTTAAGTAACTTTAGAATATTTCAAGTCCTAATATCCTATCACACATAGTTAATAAAATCACACATGTGAAGTACTAAGCCCCATACTAAGCCCACAGTATGTTCTAAAGAAATTCACTGAATGCCTAGGAGTTCCACTCAATGGTCAAGCCCTTTCCTAACATGTGTAAGGCATTAGATTTTAATCTTAGCACCACATGCACACAAAATAAAATTAATGGCAAATGTTATTTAAGTCAAAGTCTATGGCTGACTGATACAGTAATTGTTCACAATAAGTCATACCTTCTTTATCCATTTTGACTCGGAGTTTGACTACATGATGCTTTTTTGGTCTACAGAGTATTAGAAAACAGGATTAAGGTGGAGATTTGAAAGCCATCTGCAAGCTTGTATTGCTTTCTTCGAATTTTACTTTTACGTGAACCAAGCTGATAGAGATATAAGAACCCAAAAAACACCCAATATCAAGAGGCAGTCATTATCTGCCTGAGGTTAATTTCTTCATCCAACCCATAATGCATCAGACATCTCAGTGATATATGACAAGGACAGAAGACCTACTTGACTCACAATAGCCAAAGGTGTTAAGGCCCAGGATTATGAACAAATAAAACAGCTAATTCCAAGTAACCCCATTTTGGGGTGGGACTTTAGGCAGGTATGTGTAGTTCGCCTTTCAGCTTCCACTGCTAAGCACATCAGCTCATCAAGATGATGTATACATGTATGATTTCCGGAAAATGGAAACTGTGGGGGAGTGCTGCGGAGACCTGAGAAGGTAGGAACAAGGCTTCTCACTGCCAGAGCATCTCGGAATGTCTGAATACAGAGAAAGCCCATTCATGGAAGCTGGATTCAAGTTGCCTTTAAGGAAGAGGAAAATCTTGTCCTGTGAGCCAGGTAAAATACACAGGCATCTTCCTCTACTGCATGTGCTCTTGCAACATGGCATTTTCTTCTGAAATGGAAACACAAGATCTAAATATTTTAGAGAGAGGATATTCCATCTCCAATGCTGGGAGAGGGTGATCATCTCTCTTATTAGAAGAAGTTGGAAATGGATATAAGTCAGGGACAAATGCAGGCTCCCAACCTCATCGTGACGGCTTTACTGGGCTCCAGCTTCAAGTTTTGCACATATGACCATGAGCCATATTGATTTTGTAGCTCTACATCTCAAAAAGTCCCTTTTAAACTTTATTTCAAGAGCAAACATGTGTCTTCCCTTAAAAAGGAAGGTCTGCTTTTGTAAAAGCTACTGTGAAGGGTGTTGGAGGAAATTTTAGGAAGTCCTGTTTGGATGGTGGTACACTTCTTTTAGTATCCTCAAAAGACACCTGAGATACATTGTCACTTCCTCAGGAACACACCAGAGGAAGCACCTTGCTATAGACCTCCCAGGGCACACTGAGATTATAAACCTGTCTTTCTGCCTGGCAAAGCCTGCAGCTCCAGTGTGGGCAAAAGGACATTAATCTGTTTTCCATTAATGCTAATAAATGATTCAGTTTTCCACATGGAGTGGAAAATAAATAGCGAAAGCATAGTTCATGCATCTTGAAAGAGTTTTCTCTAAAAGCACCTCTCAGTGCCGGAGCCTCTGGAGGAACCTCGTTCTCTTCTTTCCAGCCCTCTTTCCTGCGTCTAAGAGAAGGTGGGTTTTGCTCTGTATTGGTTAGAAATTCTCACGGGCAATCAATACCACTTTCCCCTGCAAGAAGGGACTGCAAACATTCAATGCCAGCAAAGGACTAGGAATTCCACACAAGAAGGGGGCAAAGTGTTTCTGAACATCTTGTGTTCCACCACTTGATGTACAGACTAAGGAGAAATCTGATACCTAGGTCAGAAGAAGGCAACATGGAAATGACTTTACGTGACAATATATGACAGAAATGTGTACTATGATAATCACTATGTAAATCTTTACAAATGAACCTTAACACAAAGAGATGCAGCCAGCGACTGTGGCACATGCCTGCACTTCCAGCATTTGGTCAGAGGAAGCAGGAGTATCAGGAGTTTAGGGTTATCTTTTGGTCGCATAGAGAACTCAAGACCAGCTTGGGCTTCTAACCCCTGCAAAAGTAATTAAATAAAACAAACAGATATGCATAGGAATGATATCAATACTTTTTATCTCATCCTGCCTGGCTACTGATCCTACATTTTGGAAGCCATGATGAAGAACAGGTAGGCTCACTACTGGGAGAGAGGGGAGAGAGGGAAGCTACTCCAACCCCATAGCTTTTGTAATTCACTTACAACCCTGAGGTTGTCTGGGACCATGTGGCCCTAGAATAGCACAGGGTTTAGAGAACAGATGGGCCCTCAGGCCCAACATACTCAGATTCAAATCCTGCCTCTGTCCTGTGTCAAAACATTGTATGATTTAACTTACTTAGCCTATCTCAGTCTCAGGAGAGAACACAACTCACCAAGACTACGGAGTGTATTACAGCACTTGGCAGTGTGAAGAACACTGCATGTGCAGAGAACAGTCGTTCTTTGCATGGTAGGAGAATGCTCCACCTTGCCTGAGTGTGAATAGGGACCTTCTTCTCCAGTGACAGCCTCTGGGGTGCTTCCCTGTTCTCAGGTACTGGTTCCAGGGACAAGGCCCTATGAGGACGAGCCAGGCAGCAGTAACACAGTCTGCATCAGTGGAGCATCTGTGGGTATTTGGTCACAGCAGCATTTCCCTGTTTCTGCATGCACACTCAAACCCAGGATCCAGGAGATAGCCCACATCTCATGCAAACTCAGAACCTGTGAAATTGTGTTTTGATTGGGTACACCACATATGCCTGGCCTTATCTACCCAAGTCTCTAAGGAAAATTATAGAATACCATTTCTTTCTTGGCTCCTGCAGCAAAAGATTCAGTTATTACAGTTTTTAAAATTCAGGGCAGGCATGACCATAGCTAGCCCTGACATTTCTGAACAGACCTGCATTTCCAGGGAAAGCATACTAACACAGCTAGTGCACGAAGGTCCGTTTTAGCACATAGGTAACTCGAGTGGATTTACAAGATCCCAGTACAATGATTATTTTCTCTTGCCTATCTGAATTGGAGACAGAGCACATTTAAATTAGATGATGACATGGCTTATTCCAATCCTCCCACCTGGGGAAACAACTCACTGAATGGCATTATCTATCATATGTATATGGTCTTAACAGGTGTTTGAAAATCCTGGAGAAGTTGTCACATGTGAATAAGATTCTAATTCTCACATAGCTGACTTTGAATGAGAACATTACTTTTCATCTCAAAAAGCAACTAACCCAGGGAGAAAAAAAAATCTGAGCTGTGTTATCCATTATGTATTCTCACCTAAGCTGAGTGGAGACTTTCTCTCCTTGATACCCTTCCTTAAGACAGGATGGGGTAGGTGATAAATGTTTTGTAAACTCCAAAGTCCTCCGCAAACATCACTGCTGTTAAAAAAAATGAGCTTTGTATTTACCATCAACTCAAGCAAAGTACAAAAACAGTTTAGGCAGTGGGTCACAGAGCCTAACATCCCATTTTCAAGTGGGCCTCTCTCTACAAATGAAAACCAGATGACATTTTAAATAGACCACTTTCAAATTAAATGTCAACTACATAGGAGGCAACCTACAGCATCATAAAGTCTTAGAACCCAAAGCCTTTTCCCAGTTTCTCCAAGAGGCCCTCAGGACCAAAGTGGACTTCCAATACTAATTTTGTGAGTCTATAAATGTCCGTTGCTGGGCATCTCTAGGAGGACTCGTCTCTTTCCATAGCTTTGGTGAACATATTTTAGCCTATAATCTTTACAAATGCTTTTAACTCATCTTGGTAATTCCACTCCATGTGTTATTTTTGACATGTAGTCAACAGGTATAAAGTGTAATAGGGCAGTCCTACCTCCGGATCCCAACTGCTGAGTGGGAACCCAAGCCTTTGTCTGACAAATACCTCCAAAGTACAAAATAAGGTTTTGTTGCTATGTGGGGCTAATCCGATGATAGGAACAAGTCAAGAAACTGTACAACAGATGTAACTAAGACTGTCAAAGAAGAAAGAAGAGGAAGAGGGAGGCCAAGCCAGCCCAACAAAGGAAACTAATTGAAAAAACATCGACCTCATTTGATAGTTTCTAGCAATTAAAAATAATCAATGGTCTAGACAGTTGTTTAAAATATATACTCACATTGTTCAAAATTGTGCTAAAAATGATTGAGTGTATACATTTTGACAAATATTTGAAATGCACATAAAAATAAATATCCAGAGGTCAATCTGGATGGAAGTCTGGAATTTTCAAATGTTCTGTCCACACAGACTTGATGGTCGCATTTGCTAAGGCCTCCAGCTTCAGAACAAGGCATAAGCTCATGAGCCCTGAAGAGTGCTGCTTGGTAGTTCGCTGAAAGCCAGTCCACCTAGTCCTCAAGGTTCAATGAGGCAAAAAAAGGAGGGGCTCCGGAACAGGAATTTCCAACCTTGAATCCAACCTCTGCACCATGATGGTGGCTTTGTTATCCTCACTCATCATATAGGTATGGTAAGGACCACATGAGGCGACGGGTATTATCACAGAGACTAATCCAAAGTAAATCTACTGTGAGGAAAAATTATTTCCCAAGATGGCATTTTCTCTACATATGCTTCTTGAGGGCAGAACTGTGTCTTTCTGCTAAATATATATATATATATATATATATATATATATATATATAATATATATAATAAATATATATATTATATTTCCACACATTACTTCAGTTCTTACTTAACGGCCTCAGAATGATACCACATTATTGTGTTCATTTTCTTTTGAAAACAAAAGCAAAGCACTTTGTTTCCCTATTGAGAATGATCAGTGGTACATCCACCAGTGACAGGAACTAATGAGAAAAGTAACCGGTTGACTTGCACCAGTCTCCTTCAGTATCTCCTTTCAGATTCTTTGGTAGAGATGTCCTGCCATTAAAAATATGGTGTATCGGGGTTGGGGATTTAGCTCAGTGGTAGAGCGCTTGCCTAGCAAGCGCAAGGCCCTGGGTTCGGTCCCCAGCTCCGAAAAAAAAAAAAAAGAAAAAAAAATATGGTGTATCATTAAGAACCATCCTTTCATCAATGCTTTATGTTCATTCTACAACACCAAAAAGAAACAGTGAAAATAGGCACTCTGCGGCCCCTCTAAGCCTCAAAAAACAAACAAACAAACAAACAAACAAACAAACAAAAAAACCTAAGTCTTTCCATCATCATGTTCCTGCTCAGCCCCTGCTACCCTCAAAACAAGTGCTCCATCAGTCTACTGCTCCCTCAGCCCAGCCCCTAATTCTGCTGTTTCCTGGTGTAACTGGGTAGGTCTTTGAATCACTGATATGGTTAATTTTTAAGCAATAGTATTGATTGAATCTGGATTCCAGACAACACTTCCCACACCTTTTCTCAACTTATTCCCACCCTCGCTTAAGCTGTTAGTCAGAGTGCTCCTTTTCCACGCCCACAGCTGGATATTCTTATGACATTAGCCCATCTTTCAGAGCACCACTTTCCCCTGTCCTATACCACCTAATGTTTCTTTCTGTCTACATTCATTTGATTCCAGGCTTGATTCAGTATTAAATGTTCAAAGCAAATGGAATGTGGTCTGTGGTTCAAAGTCACAAGAGGGGAAAACGACATCATGGTGAGTTTCTGCTAATGGTGTGTCAAGAGTAAACACTTCTAAGCAGATGCAACAGAATCTATGGCCCACTGGGGGAAAGTTCACGCTGGCTCTTAGCAGTCAACATCAGAGATGCAAAGAATAATTGTTTCAGCCCAGACTAAAGATCTCGGCAAGCTCGGCAAGGTCTCAACTTCACAATGGTGAGGTTGGAGGGTGAGGACTGCGTAAGATTGGCGGGCATTGTTCTTAGTGTCCTGAAAGTCCTAGGTCTTGCAAAACAGAAGATGCCAGGGGATGAGATTTCACGCACCCAAGCACACATGGAGCTGATCCTGAGCCATCACCTCAGCTGTCCTGAGTGTGATCAAGTGATCCTTATCTAGGTCATGAAAAATGTTGATGGCCAGTCCATTCCTTGGAATGTCAATGACTGTTATCAACCTTTCCATACCAGGTCTCTTATCAAAGAAATAGAAACAGCAATGCTAAAGGCTCTGATGTTATGGTTACAAATGTCTGTTAGTATATAGGTCACATACAGTCAACAGCTGCCTTCAACAATGGACAAAATGACGTGCTAATGGAAACATCTTAATTGGCTTTATTTGCAGTCTTTGGATGAGTAACTAAGTCGTTCTGGGGAATAGAATGAGTATTCCAATGGGCTCAATAGAAGAAGTTGGTTTTATAGGCAGATGAAGACTAAATAAGGTAGAAATAAGATGAGAAAGGGTATATTTGGCTTCTCAAGTTACTTTCCTTGTAAAGTACAGACATAACAAAAAGAAGTTACTGATTGGTTAAAATAAGATCACTTTTTATAAAGATTAAATGGTGTAGGATTGAAGGCAGAGGGACTGTCTTATATACTTTTAATATCAACATAGTATTATTAATGATAATAGCATAGAGACTTGCCAATACTTGCTGTGGTTCCAGCACTAAGCAGGTTGGTTCACCTATAATATCTCATGTAATCATCAATTTTCAGGCTAGGTAGTTCTTATGAATCCTCAACTGTGGAGACGAAATGTCAGAGAACTAACATTGCTTGCATAGGAAGAAATGATGAATAGCAAGACTGGATATTAGGACAATGTATGCAGCATGCTCACACAGTTTTCTCTCCTCTCTGCTTCACACTGTCTCAGACTTTGCTCAGTTCTTGCCGTAATTCATGTTCCTTTTCACGTTCCTTGACACATTCAGTGTGCTCCCTTGTCATTAATTAAAACTTGAGCATTCTCAGTGACCACTGAGGGCAAAATGCATTCCTTTCTCTTCCCTACTGCCACAGATTGCAAATGCTGGAATGCTAAAGAACTAGTTGTGTTTTTCCCTTATTGTCAATGGGTCTCAACCTTCCAGGTTTTATGGCCTAAATGCATGGAAATCAGATCTTTGAAGGATGTTTTGTTCCCTTCCCAAGGTGGTAGAAAAGTATTTCTAGAGCTATAAAAACACTGAATATGCAAAAAGTAGTCCTGTACACCTGGTGAGAAGCTTCTAGAAGGAGATGTCTCAATTGCAGGGATAACCTCTCCATATCTCTTCATGAATTCCATCCTGTCATTTACATGGAAATGAAGCCCTCAATTGCAAGGACAGGGCAGATGACTCAGCAATATCCTTTTGTTATCAGCCTGATCCTATATTTCAAGTCTTTGTGGATTCTGGAGACCAAGGTCACTTCACGGCTCCGACTGTATTCATACAGATGTCCATCAGCATGCATCCTTCATATGTAAAAACAACATCATCCCTTTGTGATTTTGTCCAGAAAGTTGGAGGAAAACTACACTCTTTAAATTTGTCTCTTCTGTAGGAAGTATCTTAGCTTTGTGTTTCAGAGTGTCATTTGCTCAAAACATGAACAACTAAGGTTTTGGTTGGTTGGTCCCCAAAGAGTAAGAGAAGCTGAGAAGCTACTATACTGATTATTATATATATATATATATATATATATATATATATGTGTGTGTATATATATATATATTACAAGTACATATAAACTTGATTATATACATATTAAAATTATATTTGTATATATATTAAAAACAAGAGACCTGATAAAAAATTAAATACAAAAGCAGACAAATTAAAAATGAGATTTAGTGACTCATAAATATCAAAACAAACAAGAAAGTATCCTTCCTGGTTAAGCCTCAGTAGAGAGAAGAATGTCAACAGCAGTAAACATTCCTTCCAATGATATCACTCAGCAGAGTGCAGGATGAAATATCAAAGGGTATTTTATGACATGATTATTTTTGTCCAAAAACAGCTCATCTGTTTTATGACTCCATCTATCCATTAGCTGTATCAGTAGGAAGCAAGCTACATAGATCCACCAGTGGATAATCTCAGTGCTAGAAATGGGGGAGCCTCGAGATACTTCTTGTTAAGTATGGGCCTCTGAAGTTCCTACATAGGGTTAGGTTTCTGTGGGTCTCATTGTAAATGCTCAAGGGGCCATGTTCTCTCCCCATACATAGACTGAGCCAGAGGCATCCAAGAGTAATGGAACGATCAGAGGCTTTGAAATATATGCCTTACCAGGCCCCATTTCTTACCCCATCTACTTGCTGAGTGTTCTAGCGTAAGCAATTTAATTTAAATGAGGTTCATTTTCTCTGGCATGAAGAAAAATGGAAAAAAGAAAGTTTCTGTCCACTTCACAGAAATAGTTATTAAGTATATGTATGACCTGGCACATTAGAAGAAAGATACATGGTTTGTAAAAAATTATCTCCCCCTTTCCTTAGCATAAAGACCCTCAGAATATCAGTGTAGAAATTTTAATATTCTAAGAACAGCTCCCCTCTGAAAAAAAACCAAATCATCATCCCAGACCCCCATCTACCTCGTGTTGCCATCCAGAGGTGCAGCTTGAGAAACAATTTTAACGGTGTCTTCTCTGGTCTAGCATGGCTCAGGACGGAATACTTACACCAAATTCTGGATTAGGTAAAGGGTAGATGGTGGAGTTATTCACAGAAATAGGGTTTAGAGGAAGAGAACAGGATGACGGATATAGTAGTTTGATTGAATGCCTCCCACCGTCTCTGGCATTTGAATGTCCAGTTCCCAGGCGGTGACCCTGTTTGTAGAAGCTTGGGAGACATGGTTTTGTTGGAGGTAGTATGGCACTAGTGGTGAGCTGTGACAGCTTAAACCCTTGTACTGTTCTGAGTTTGCTCTTTCTGGATTCTGTTAGTGGTTGGTGGGCCGTCAGCTTCCAGCTCCAGCCTTCATACCTGCCATCTGCTGCCAAGCTGCCCATATCATAAGAACCCCTAAACTGCTGGACCCACAATCCCCAAATCACCCTTTCTTTTATACGTTGCCATGATTATAATATTTTATCAAAGTAACAGAAAAGTCACTAATGCAATGCTTCTAGTTTGGGACTTGGAAGTCTGTGATATCTGCTGTGCATCAAAGTATACATTGGCAGCAGCTGTCTGATAATCCAAGTCTGAAGTAGAAACCTAGAGACAGAAACTTAGGGGGAATGGCATACAGATATACAAGTGGTGAGAGGGGACACGTGAGCTTGCGCTTGTGTATGTTGAAGAGGTGGAAGAGATTGTTGTGAAAGATATATGAAGATAAGACTCACTCAGAATGGGCACTCTAGAAAATATCCATACATGTCAGGGTGCATAGAGGCAGATTGGTGCCAATGAACAGTGAGTAATGACGCGCTTTCGGAGTTGTCAGAACTAAATTTTAACCTTTAGGATATGGTATCTCCATCTTAAATTTCAAGTTATCAACACAAAAGGATAGGAAAATCATTAGAAGTCAATGGTTTGGATAAGTAGGCAGGAGTTACTCCATCACAAAGGCAGATTGACAAGGAGAAAGTGGAAAGAACAGAAAGAAAAGAGCAATAGAACTTGTAAAATAAAAGTATCTAGGACCATAGCCATTAAACCCAAGAGACCTGGTTTCTCTTTAGTGACAAGAAATCACAGCCCAAAGATAGACCTGACAGATGTCATTCTGGGTGAGCAGTCTCAGAGGCAGACTCAGAGAAAGAGCGGGCATGAAGCCAGACTGGTTTAAGAGTGAGAAGATGATCCTTGAAAGCACTGGCTTAGGAAGGCTGGGAGGTCAACGAGGAAGAAGCCAGCCATGTGGGCAAGAACGCCACAAAGTGTGTGTGTGTGTGTGTGTGTGTGTGTGTGTGTGTGTGTGTGTGTGTGTGTGTGAGAGAGAGAGGGGGGGGGAGGGAGAGGGAGGGAAAGAGAGAGAGAGAGAGCGCTGGACAGTATTTTCCTGACAGGGTTGTGACTGTAGCTAGCATTTAAACAATCCTTCACAGCAGCCTGATTTCTTCTGAACTCACAGATGCTGAAGAGCAACGCTGATTATGGCAGATTCCAGCTTTGTGATCTTAAGCACAATTCACGTCTTAGCTGCTAAAAAGGGTTCTTATGGAGGTGAAAATTATGAGAAACATGCAAAAGACACAGTGTACCCAGCCTCCAAAACACCGTAGGTACACTTTGGTTTCCTCTTCCCATCCTTACAATACCAAGGCATCTAAACTAAAAATCACAATGGCATCCTGTGCTCTAGCTATGCCTGGGGTGGAAGGAAATTATGCTTCTGCGTATGTCACATAGCACAAGACAGCATAAACAGGATGGCTCCTTCCCCCTCACACACGTTGAAATGCATTGTTACCATGATGAACTTTCACACACATGGGCCAAGCTAAGAATGACTACATGTAGAAGGATCCACTCATAAAGTATCTCAAGAAATATCTGGACAAAAGATGCTCTACGACTGTTCACCATCACTTATGATTACATATTTCTTTGTTAAGATATGTGGCGGGGCATACATATACATAACTCTAAAAGAAAATACCAGAAAACTAGCTTGCTCTAGCTTTTCCTAGTTTGACATTAGTATTTTTAGAATTTTATGAACTCATTTTTTCTATGAATTTGATGCAAGAGTAACGTTTGTTTTAAGTCCCTTTACTGGTTCCTTCGAGGTCAGATCTGTACTCTCTTGGGCTAAATATAACAAAGTGAAAGTCACTCAGGATTATGTAAATCAAATTAGCGATCCAAATATTTTAAGAAACAGTGGTTACTCTATCCGGGATTTCATGTAAATATTGAAGTACATTGGTTTATATTCATTGGACAGAATTTAGAAGATGGTGAAAGGGAAGATCACTCTATCGTTCAGGAACACCTGTGTCCACATCTCTTACAGGAGCAGGAAGCACAGTCCATTAGTGGTATACAAGCAAAGAAACTCCTTTCCCCCCAATATCAAGATTTCTTTTAAAGCTGTGTAAGTGTTATCCTTTCATCCTATTGCAAATGGAACAGAGATATTTCCTTACATGAGGTGTAATGAGCATTATGAAGGTGCATTATTATAATTTCTGTAGTTCTTCATTTTAATTTCTAATGCAACCAAATGAAGTGGCAGCCTAGGGATGGAGAAAATGGTATCTGTAAACTATGTGTCTGATCGGTGCTTAATATGCAATTGTAAAGAGAATATATGAGTCAATGACGGAAAAAGCAAACGGCTCAGTTTAAAAAAAATAAAACCAACAGGCAAAGGACCTGCAAAGACTTTCCTCCAATAAGACATAAAAATGACCAACAGATACACAAAAAGCTGTTTAGCATCACCAGGCACCAGAATCAATCAAAACCACTAAGAGATACCAGCACGTTTATTTGGAAAGCTACTATCAAGAAACCAAAGTGTGGTAAATGTTCGCAAGGAGGAGGAAGAAAAGGAGTCTTGAGGCACTTAGCACATGAGTCTCTAGGTCAGTGATTCTCAACCTGTGTTTCACAAACCCTTTGGGGATCCAATGACTCTCTCATAGGGATCACCTAAGAACATCAGAGAATGCAGATATTTACATTATGATTCTTCACAGTAGCAAAATTACAGTCATGAAGTAGCAGCATAAATAATCATGTGACTAGTAGGGCGCCACGACATGAGGGTCAAAGCGTTAAGAAGATGAAGAACCATTGCTCTAGATGATTTCAGGGGACACAGGAGCTCAAGAATGCTTCCACCAAAATGTGCACCCTTTGCCTTTCTGCTGTGTTGACATTGGTCTTGCTGACACACAGTACCTGTGGGAAAGCCAGGATGACTTAACCAAAGGAAGGGGTTTGTCTCACACTGTGCAGGACTGACTGTTTGCCTTGCTGCCTTGTGCTTAAAGTTCCAAAGGATTGCTTAATAAAGCAGCTAAATAAATTAATTAATAAATAGGTTTTAGAGAATGTATAAATTGCAGTGTGTCTCCGCTTGAGAATATGCCTTTTTACTACTCTGAGTCAAAAGAGAGAAAGAAGGAAATGAAGATGGTCTTAAGCAGGCGCTGCACAATTTGCAAGCCAGGTAGTAGCTTGTTTCCTGTGATATCATTTTCCTTGAAAGAATAAGCAGAGAGCTTTGATCATTCACCAGTGTATTTGGTAAAAACATAAGCCAAACACAGCAAGAAAAACACCCAAAGGAGTTTCCTGCCAGTGGTGGACTTTGAAAATTGAGAAAGTTAGAATGTAGAAAATTCCTATCTCCTTCTGAGAGTATGGCAGCTTCCCAATTCACAAAGACTTTTCAAATGAGATCGATGGTGAGGCTAATGAATGTGGCTTTATTTTTGCATTTTTATATTTTGCTTGTTTGTTTTGCTGCTGGATAATGAAATGTGTCAAATTTGGAAAATATGCAAAACTCAATGAACTTCTATTTTTCAAATAACCAATACATGATATTACCAATTCATGAGTGAAAAAAATGGCCGTTTAAAGTGTAAGACAGACTAATGTGCTTTAGTAATACAACACAAAACTCTGGACGTATTTTCAGATTCCATTCTGACCACAACCTTCAAGAAACTATTTATAGAGTTGGTGCAGGAGCACAGGTGAAAGTTTGTAATTACCTCAAGCGACTATCAGCCTGTCCAATACTTTTCAACCACATGTCTATTTTCTCCAATACATTATGGCAATAGAGTAAACATAAAATATCCATCTATTTCCAACTGAAAAATATTGATATTATTTTCACAAAAGCAAAACCATCTCAGACAACAGGACTTTGGGTTCTCAAACTTTTAAAAGGAAATGTTGGGGGATCCTGGTACCAGCATCTTTGGAATCTTCATTAAATAAAATGAAAAAGTTAAATTTAGATGGCCTTTATTGATCCATCAGCTTGGATAAACTTTTCAAAATTAGCAGTAAGGACCATTGACTATTGGTTGTGACACCTGGTAGTAGACACTCTTCTACTTCAAATAGTGAAGGGAACATAACTTGGTACAGTCCCTTCAAAGTACAATGAACTGTGTCTTTTGCTGGGGAAAAGGGATGCTAGAGATTGAATCTAGGAACTCATACACGCTATATAGAATCCCTAACACTGAGCTATACTTTCAACCTATAGGTTGCCTACTATACCCCCAACCTCTTAAGGATGGCTACTATTGGAGTTAGCCAATTGCTTTTCAGTAACAACTAGATGTTAACACAGTATTTCCACATTCAAGGCTTGGCCTTCTGTAGTTTCAGTTCCTGATGGCCAACCATGCTCCAAACATATTAAGTAGAAATGACTGATTGATTGATTTTGTGTATGTGTGTGCGTGCGTGTGTGTACGTGTGTGTATGTGTGCATGTGTGTGTGTGTGAGTGTGTGTGTGTGTGTGTGTGTAGGTGTGTATATTGAGATACGGTCTCAAGTAGTCCCAGCTGACTTTGAACAAATAGTTGAGTACAATGACCTTCAACCTATCCTGTTACTTCTCACACTCCTTGTTCATGTTGCTTGATTACCATCTCTTTTCACTCTGTCCAACCTAAAATGATGTTCAGAATGAGGCTGGCTGTTCAGTAAGTACATTGATGTAGCCCTAATTTATCACTCTCAGGCCTACTACTAATAAAAATTGCTGTTGAATACTGATGTACAGCGAACAGTAGCTGGTGTGTGGCTGGCTGAACACTTGACCTGAATATACTCATACAAGCCTCGACTAGCCCATTAGATGTACATAAGATCAATATTCCTCATGCACAAATGAGGAAACTAAGGCACTGGGGCGGTAGAGGCTACTAGCTCAAGATCTAGGCTCTATGGGAGATTGCAGAATTTAGTCAAGGCCAGAACTTGCCTTTTGAGCTTCACAGGATAAATAATGAGCATACGCAATGAAAGTGCAAAGTTCTTTGGTGGCCCCCAAATTGATATTTGCAGATAGTAATGCATTGTGTGTACTGATCCCATGATGTACCATATATCAAGGCAAGAATTGACCCCGCATTGAATGCCCCAAAGAATAAGTCTTCTCTGAGCAGTTGGAGGAACAGTTCTGGTGGAAAGAGGACTTTGAGCCCACAAGGGACTTTCCTTAAACATGGCTTTAAAAGGGCGTTTGCTATGTCCATTTTCTGATCAGATAACAATTTGACACTAATTCTTTTATTTTCCATGGGCACCAAAGCCAACCCTGGACGTTATCGCCCATCAGTTATCTGTGTCGCCTGAAGGAACTCAGGCAAGGTACAGGAAAAAGGTGGGGGTATTGTTGCAGCTTCCTGCTGGCATGCATACTGGCCTATTGTTGCTGTTATTTTTTTTAAGCTATCACATCACAATTATTTTGCCAACATCCTCTTTCCATCCTGAATCCGATACAGTATTTATTGAACTACACGAACTGCGTCAATGTGCAAGTCTTTCTGTATTATTGCATATTACCACATATTCTTAACAATATGTTTCCACTGAATCTATTAAAAGCGTTTGCTAATTGTAAAACTATTTCTGGGGCAAATGTAACAGCTATCCTCTGTTTTATTTGTATAGTAAATGATTAATTATCAGAACAATATTTTGGTAATTGCTTCATGAAATCAAACAGAACCTTGTTGAAATACTATAGTTTTAAAGAAAAGCTACGTCTTAGGATATTGTTAAGCCCAGAATTCTGCTATGGTTCATTAAAGCCCTACCATGGTTTCTACTATTCCCATTTTACAGACAAGGAAACTGAGCTTAGCATACTCCAGTGAATGGTGAGTGTTAGGTGTTAACTCTGTTCCCTAGAGGTTCCACTCCTGAATATACTACAGGAAATGCAAAGGGCCTGGCTTTGGGACATTTGACCACTTGACTTGAACCAGCTGAATTCTCTGAGTGATGGATACACAGAGCAAGAACTCCACAGAGGCCTGTGATTCTTTATGAACAACGCTCCCAATTCCAGAGCTGTCTTCACCAGCTTGTTTCTACTCTCTCTTCCTCAATGTCTATGTGAGGACAGGAGTGAGGTGTGAGGTGTGTTCTTTTTCTTTTTATCCTCACCAGCTGCTGGGACTTTTTCTTGCACTCTTACTTTGGAGATGGTAACTGTGACATGTCAAGAGTCACATACTCAGAGGCTTGTCACTGAGATCCTGAATACACCAAAAGGGTATCTACATTTTACTGAACACGTGAGAACCACAGAAGAAAATGTCCCTCCCTGAGCTACACAGTCAGTTGGAGGCAGACAAATTACTCAAAGTCTAAGGGAAGCAGCATTTGTTGAGAACCTTATCATATTTCATAATGAAATATCAGAGACGTTGGTAATAAGACAGGAGAATAACTGACATTATTGGAGATCTTTGAATTTGTTAGGTACTATGTCAAATCTTTAATGCAGCATTTAAAAAATATTTCTCTTTGCCTACAACTTCCTGATGAGGTCCTATTTCATTAGAAAGAGAAATCTCAGAGGTTAATGAAGATAGGACCCAAAAGGCCTGCCCAATCCAAGGACCCCTGCTCAACTTCAAACACATGAAGAAGAGCACCAGGATGTAGTCATCTAAAGATAACACCTTCATAACCATGGGTTTCTGCTGAGGCAAACACAGAAAGACACATGAATTTTGGTGTCCTAGTAAAGAATCTTCCAAACCTGTGAAGACATTTCCTGCTACACTTCTGTACTTCTTTGTAGCATCTAATCCTATGACGCTCTCTAAGAGATGTAGCACAAAAACCTGTTCAGCCCAATTCAGAGCCCTGGTCATCTAGTAGCAACACTGTCACAAAGGACATTAAATGGCTCCCACAGCTGAGCTCATTGGATCTCTGATTATCTGTGTTACGTTCAGAAGTCTGTCCAACTGATCCATCTAGCCAAATGGAGGAGGATAGCAGCCTGACCTCTCTGAATGCTGATCCCCAGCATGATGTAGTAGTCTGTCTGAAATGTCCACCCTCATAAACAAGGCCTAAGGCTGCCACCCCATCAGCTGTGTGTCATAGGCAACGCAACATCACCATTGTTAGTTCCTATATAAAAGCAGAGAGCAAAATCTGTGGTTTTCTGCAGTCACAAATTCTGTGACTCTTCCACAGAGTTCTATGACAATTTCACTGAATGAGCACATACTCCAGGGCAGACCATTCCGTAAAGACCTTTTATAATGCTAAAGTCACATGGACAACCACCCATATCTGAGAACTAAGTCAGTGTTGATGAATTTATACTTATACGCACCATGACCTTGGTGCTACCATACCTCATCAGTCCTTATATGTCCAGTAAAAAAGCTGGATGCCCAGGAGCATTTTTACAGTTATGAAAAAAATGACCTTTATGTTACTTTCTAGGAGTCTTTACACAAGAATTCTTCCACCTACTTCCAGAGACATGTTAAAGAAAAGGCCTCTCCACAAAGCAGGTGATTTTGTTAGGATGTGGAGAGCTACTCTCTGCCTCTGGCTAGAATATGAATATAGAAAAAGCATATGTAAGAAACACAGTCACTGGGATGTTTCTGAAAGTCTCCCTCCTACCTCTATATTTTTTCCATTGTCTTATTTCATTACCTGTACAGATGAAGAAAATCAGGTATGGTGCACAAAGGTATCAACAGAGATAGAAAAAGAATATGGGAACTGATTATGAGTCAAGGTCCAGCCAGCAACACCTTAGTCACAAGTCAGATCTCTCCGGGACACTACCATAGACAGTGAGTGGATTAATTCACTGCTGAAGGACTGTCCTATATTCTGTCTGATGTTTATTAGCATCTCTGGGTTCTATTCATTAGATGCCCATAGCTCTTCTTCTAATTTTAACAGGCAAAGTGTTGAGTGACCCCCTACTCAGAGGAGATCAAAGAATATACAACACGCAGGCTCAACAACCCTTCCATGCTACTGAAAACCAAATCTTAGCTCCAGGCCCCTCCCTACTCCTTAATATTCCACGGGCTTCTAACCCCCTTCCACTAGTCACAGGTAGGACCAGGCTCCGGAAGTCCCAATCTGTGTAAGAGTGAGCAGAGTACTAAATTCGTTCTCTGATCCGTTGGTCCAAGCCTTGACTTTGGTCAAGTTACTGAATCAAATTAGACTTTAACTTCTTCCTTTGCAAGACAGCATGCTGCTATCCCCTGCAAGGTTGCTGTAAGAATGAAAGGACATGGGGAAGCTTTTCTAAAGTGAGATTCCAGTGACAATTTCTTTCATCTTTCCATTAGTACCAGCCCAAGGAAGTTGTTCATAAGACAGGGTTCGCTCCTTGGGATATAATATCTCCATGTAGTAGGTAGAAATAGAACTGAAATCTTTCAAGACTTGCATAATCCTCCAGGTTCTGAGTAATGTTCTATTTCTTCTCATTTTTGGCTTATAGATTTCTCCCCTAAGTATTTGGAATCTAAGGTTGATCCCAATGTAACTATAGGACTAGCCTAGCTGTGTGAATCTAAAAGCGCAGTGGCTCTGGCTCTTGCTCTTGTGAATTCTCTCCAAACAGCCCTATCAGCTACCCACACGGTTTGTACCCATCAGTGCTTTCTGAAAGGCTTTCAGTTTCCCACAGGAATATAAGGAAATCAGAATCATTAAGCCAACGATAAAAGACATGGGCACAGAGCCACCACGTACTGCCCCTGATGTCCAGCAAATTGGATATTCTTTATGCAAGGTGTAGAAAGATGCCAAGTCCTACAGAGGTTGATCACCAGGAAAAGGAAAAGGACGAGGAAACGGAAGAGCTCACAGAAGGCCATTGACAGCCTAGCAAAGCTTCACCCCCACCCATGCTTCTGGAGCTGCCTACTTGGACCAGGTCACAGAGGGTACCAGCTCAGACAGGGACAGATGGGAAAAAAGCAACCAAGACTTGGCTTTATTAGCAAAGTGAGCAGACTCCTTAAGAGTATTGATGTATTGACTAATGAGGCTGACATCCAGCGTGAGGAGCGCTTACATGCTTAAAGGGCAAGAGTTACAAATCAACAAGGTATTAATTTAATTCCTCTTTGAAAGGGTGCCAAAGGTAGCAAAGACAGAATGAGAGGAGCATTTGTCATGCTTGCTTCGGTCTCCTTTCACCCTGGACTCGCTCCACTGCAGATCCCTAAACAGGGGTGCGCAGAAGGCCAGGATGAGTGCTTTGGCAAAGAGCAGACTGTCTTGCTCTTTGGTTTTCTGGTGTGGACTAGGGAATGTGCCTTTTTTTCCCCTGCTAATTGGCTCCCACACCCATCAGTTCTGAGACTGCTTGGGAGCTGAACACTTTGTGTCATAGCTGGTATCTGTCTCTCTAATTGCTTCTAGACTACACTGTCCATATCTTCTGCCTGGAGGTAGAGCCATATGACTGTGTTCTGTGAAGTAGGAGGTAAACCCAATGGATATCCCTTCTAGGCCTGCTTATATCCCCTTCGCAAGCCCTCTTGACAGTTGAGTGCATGAATACAGAAACCAAGGCTTCCCTGGGCCAGGGCACCAGGATCACAACTCCTCCACTAGCAGGATCTGATCACTGGTCCCAACAGCTCATATATGAGCCAATGAGAGACAGAGGGGAAAGGACCCTGGATTTTATTGAGGCAGTAGGATTCTAAGTTTTTCTTGTAGTGATGACTCTAACCTGGCAAGTACACATTGCTCTTTTTCACTTTACAAGTCTATTAGACTGTCATACTAAAATGCGGAGTAAATTCTGTAAGAGCCAAATGGGCAAACAAACACAGGAGGAAATCAAAGAGTGACTCATTATATCCAAATCCAGTTCTGGCCTTCGATACAGTAATAAGGACTCCAGTAAACAAAACAGGTTGCTTGGACTTCTCTTACACAACTAAAATGAACTTTAGATCTCTCTTTGGTGCCAGATGATCTACACAGGTCAAATCTGAAGTAAATATTAAAGACTACAGTGATCCTATTATCACTAGAGTAGTAAAGATCTCTCCCAAGGCACCGGGAATAAATAAAAAAAAATCCAGACAAGGGAACTGCAGACATCTCTGACACAGAGGTCCATTCTCAGACTTCACTTGCTTGCACTGTAATGTATCTAGGGACTCTGAGAACATCAGGACTCAGAAGTGTATCTCTTGGCCCCTATATGCTAAACCTCCCTGCATCCTTCCTGGGACTTGCACATATACTCGCAGAACTTCTTCTGTCACTGGCCTGAATTACAGGGAGTCTGGGTTAGTCTGATGACAGGTCTAGTGCCACAGCAAGGAGTATCCTCAGCTTCTTCCTATGAGTAGTCACTTGACAAGAAGGGTTTTCTACCTGGGTCTTCATAGATGGAACCACAGTCCTCTCAATGGAAGGGAGATCTGTCCATTTTATCCTTCTTAGACTAAATCAGCCTTGCACAGCAAATGAATGAATGAACGAACGAACGAATGAATGAATGAATGAATGAATGGAGTGTTAAGGAAAATGTTCAGTCTCTACTCCACCAGGCACATGAGGCATGATCCAGTTTCATGTTGGAAAAAAAAAACAGAGAAGGAGTAATCCTTTTCTGGAGTAGAAACTTCTGTTCTTTCTCCCATTCAGGCATGCTGCCCTTCCCAGAAAGTATCCAGAGATACTCCTGACTCATCCTGCCTTTGTGTCCACTGCCTTCCCCAGGTAGGCCATTCTTTGGGCAGACCTCTGTAACATATCTTGCCTGAGTACAGGACTCTGTTCTATTGTTTCCTCAGACAGGATCAGTATACAAGTCTGGTGCCTCACCAGGTCATTTAATTTCTCTTCAAAGACTTTATCTCTGCATGGAAGTGTAGGAATTGCTCTAGCCTAACATGTTATCTACTACCTGATAAAGGCTGGAGATCTAGAGAAAGGAAAGCCTACTGTGTAGATTTGTTTCTAAGGGCCATTGGAAAGCAATCAGTAAGTAAAAAGGCATCAATCTAGAAAACAAACAGGGCACACACTGTTCTCATATAGGATCATAAAAATGTAGGTAAAAAGTCCCAAGGGGACAGCTCAGTGGGTAAAGCATTTGCCACATAAGCACAACGATTGAAGTTTGGAACCCCAGAACCCACAGATGATCATGGAAGCCAAGGTACAATTCTAGGAATCAAAATGCTATCCTTAAGCAAACTGGCTTGATAAAACTACCTTATGAGCAAGTCCCAGGTTGACCTGAGAGATCATGCCTCAATAGATACAATGAAGAGTAATAGAAAAACATTAATCTACCTTGGGGCTCCACAGGCACGTGCATATGTGTGCATATGCATTCATACATGTTAATGTCCTTACCTACACTGAGGTCACACATGTGCAAGGATGCATACAAACGCATGTGTACCGCACCTACACACACACACACACACACACACACACACACACACACATATTATTAAAATGAAGATCACAAAGCACCCTTCACTTGCAACCTCATAGGAAGGCATTTTGGTAAAGCAAACAAATAATGAATTTGAGAATGGAATTATAATAGTTCTTTGATTTTCAAGGCCCTATACACTAATTTTTATTTCTTTATCCATATTAAAAATATACTTAATAAGAAATATGCAGCATGTGATCAATTACAGCAAATAATTTTGTAAGAAATTGGAAGGTGATAGAAGACAGCTAGTTTGATATTCTCTTTTGTCAGAAGAAGCAAGCCAAGCCTCCATGAGGAGTGAGTTACTCAAGGGCATGCTCAGGGTCAGTCAGTGGAGAGACAGAAAGAAGCAGAACTTGACTCCAGGCTCCTGCTTTCCAAGGCATGATTGTATAATCAGACGAAGAGAGAAGGCACAAAGGGATCTGGGGAGTAGAGAAACAATCTTCACTGATGACCCTATTAGTACAAAATGCTAAATCTCCCACGTTTCGGTGACAACACCAAGGATACGTGTTTGTTTGTGTGTGTGTGTGTATGTTGTGTGTGTGTGTGTAATTTTACATAAAAATGCAAACATATAGATATGTTTATACTCTTAAGATATGATAACTTGAGATAAAGCCTTAAGAGTCAATATGGCAATATGGCTTCTGGTAGTCATAGTGTCTATTAGATGGTTGATGCCCTGGGAACAAAGACACCACATTGTGACAAAGAAAAGAGCCCAAAGAGGAGTTGTGCAAGTGTTCTGGCCCATGAGCAACCCAGTTCAGATGCTGACAATGCTAGTGTTCATTGACACTAATAGGAGTGGGCAACCTTGAATCCTATCTAATTCACCTAATTCCACTTCACGCACATCAAACCCCACCCCCGTTATCACTCAGCTGTGCCTGCAAAGTCTTAGCTAATAACAGATTCATAAGCAAGGACTGATATTTTTCATGACGGTACAGAATGAAAGAAAACAGAGGAGCAGCTAGTAAAGCAGGTGGTGTATACAGAGGTGCTGTTTTCTAGGTAAAGAGGGGTTACTGGAGAGAGAGAAAATTGCTACCCCTGGAAATAGAAAAATAAGCACTAGTAACTCACTTGCAGACTATCCCAGTAGCACTAAGACTTCAAGGTGTTTGTGGAAGGATGGCAGCATAATCAGTAATCAGATTGCTATAAGACATTTTAATACAGCATTGTCCTAAGATAGAATGTCTGCCTGCGCACACCTATGTACAAGACAGATATCAGTAGTCAGTGACCACATTTTACCCCTGTCTTAATCTGACAGCTTCAGGAACAATCTGCTGTCTGTTAAGGTTGTCACCTGGAGTGAAATCAACTTGCTATCACTCAAATTATCAAGATAAAGGAAAAATTTCACCCTAAGGTATCCAAGGTACACATGAATTAATCATTTGAGTGAACCTTAACTATCTTATTTACGAAGGTAATATTCACTTCATTACATTTGATGTTAGTTTGAGGCCCAATAAACATGATAAAGTTGACTAGAATCTCCATGTTTTAATACATTAGCAAGAACAGGAACCAAACCTCTACACTCAGGGCATCCTGACAGTGACAATATACCATTACTCAAAAACACTAATTGTTTCAAAATCAGATTCTCAGGTTCTAGGGGCACCGTTAAGATGCTGGAATCCAAATCAATACATGTCTAGCTGAGTAAATTTTGCTGATTAAAATGCACAGCAAATACTACTATCTGTAAAGAGTCTTACCAGAGTCAGTACTGCTCAACACCTATGCCTCGTAAGGAAGTAAACCACCTCTGGGATCAAAGCAAGCTGTCAGAGTCTTCTACTTACAGAAAACCAATATGATGGTTAATTTTCCTTGCCAGTCTGACTACATTCCAATGATTAACCCACTGATAACTCAGAATTTGAATATTAGGTAGTAATAATAGGGACTTCCCTAGTTATTTTGTGTGTGTGTGTGTGTGTGTGTGTGTGTATGTGTGTGTGTGTGTGTGTGTGTGTACGTGCCTCCATGAATTAATGTGCACCACGTTTCTGAAGGTGCTTAGCAGAGACCAGAAAAAAAGTGTCAGACCCCATGGAACTAGAGTTGTAGGCTGCTGTGAGTCACCCAATGTGGCTCCTTGGAATGAAACTAAGGTTCTCTGTAAAAGCAGCAAGAGCTCTTTATTGCTGAGCCATTTCTTCAGTCCAGAAATGTGGATTTGAAAGTTCTACCTGGGTCCTGGCATCTTGTTAGTCTTCCCTGACTAATTCATTATGAAGTAGACTTCACTATACAAACTTTACTATAATATTTCATCTCACTGCAGACTCATAGGAAAACGGCCAAGTGACCATGGACGGAAAGTTCTAAAATTGTAAGGAAAGGTCTTTTCTCCCTTGTTTATCTCAGGCATTTCTCTGAGCAAGGGAAAGGCTAACACAGGGATGAGACTGATCTTCATGGCAAAGAAGTAGATGATGCTAGTAGGGGTGATGATTATGGTGGTGATGATGTTGAAGACAGTGATATTATTGATGATGCTGATGATAATGACATCACTGATCATACTGAATATCACAGCTGGTGCTCCCATTTGTCATAAGTGCCTCCGTGCTTCAGAAAAATTGCTTCGTTTAGTTCTGAACCATAGTTCTTGCTATGGTTCCTGTTACTATCATCTCTAGAATCAGGTGAAGAAGATTCGGAGAGTTTAAAATAACTTCCTTTCAAAGCACACAAGTAGTGCAATATTTTAACATTGAAATTAAGGTCACTATCATCTCTGGCATCAGGTAAAGAAGTTAAGATTTGGAGAGTTTAAATAACTTCCCCCAAACACACAAGTAATACAATATTTTAAAATTGAAATTAGGACATTATGAACATTTTAAACAACAGTTCAAAATACCTGAGTATATGAGAAAGACAGACCTTGTTATGCTGACTGTTCTGAACTGGAGGTAGCCAAAAGGGCACCATCCAACAGTATGTCTTTATCAGATTCCAAGAAGGCATGGATAAGGTTATTTTGTTACTATCACATTGTGTTTCAAGATGAAGAGACCACATCACACTCAGGTGATTGGGCTGCCCTGAAATTAAGCACAGAAATATCTTTGATCATCCTCCATTGTGAATGTTGAGGAAGAGTCATCTATCTCTAGTTCTGAATGTACAAATGATCTAGAAAGTCACAGTGGAGATCCAAAGAGCATCATCATGTCCCCTTTGTTAGTCTGCCTACAGCCTTTCCTATCTCACATATCTTAGACCCTGGAACTTGTTTGCTCAGAGTGACTGACACACACCAGTGTGAGTGGATGATCATGTGGAGATGCCAGCAACAACCATGGAAGTGAACACTTAACTCTCCACAAATGCTTTCCTGGACAAAGCAGGATGTGGAGTTATGTATCCACCACTGACAGAGAAGGACCACTCAACTGCGAGATGAAGCTAGCAGGTACCAAAGACTCAGTGAATTTACCACATCTGAAAGAGTACCCAGTGCCTTGCCAGTGTTAAGGAAACATGAGAAAAGCTATGTGTTAGCCTTGGAGAGACAGCACCCACAGATAGTAGTCCACCGCATCCGTGACTCAAAAAGATTTTTCTTTCCTTACTCAGATTCCAACATTGCCAGAATTGAAAATTTAAACATCAGATCCATTCAACCTCCTCATTGTACAGAAAAGGGATGCCCAGAGGGCAAGTGGCTTTTTAAACGAGACTGGTTAGGGTCTCTGCAATTCTGCTGGGAGAAGTGCTGGAGGATGGGTGTGGACTCATCTGGACTTGCCCTACTCCTCTAAGCTGCCATTATACCACAAACAAAGACTATTCATTATTTCACAGCCCTGCCTTGAGTCCACAGACCCCTTGGAACCCCAGTGGAGGCCTTCACACACTGCTTCTTGTGCTGGCAGGGTTATTCCCTCAAAGGTCTGTTTGCTGTACTCAGGAACCAAGGGAATTCTCTCCCATCATCAGCTCTCACAAGGTTAAACTTTAGGGCATTTTCTGAGGCAGCTACCACTGTGCTTCAACATAACTCCCAGCTATGAATTTATTTTTCTTAATGTTCATGATGGTCTTAGAAAGCTATATTTTCTATTGTTTGGGGTAATCATGGATATCCTTCATGGTTACTTAGATATCAGCTTCTTTATTAAAATGTTGCATATTCTAAAAAAGAGAAAGTTATTTAATAAGAAAACGAAATTCCCCAGGTGTGTAGGCACATTTTATTACAGGTGCTCTTGAGATTAGCTGTGTCGGATGCACCTGTAGCAGGAATTCTCTAGAACGGTGGACATCTCTTCCCCAACTCCGTGTTTTGTGAAATCAGGTTGATAGCTTGAGCCCTAGTAGGATTATGAATGGTCCTCAAGTAATGATATCTTGATTGATGATGTTTCAGCTTGATGATAGCATGGAAAAAATAAACATTTGAGAGAGACTGTTTGCGGAAGCTGAATTCAGATCCTCTCATAGGCTTGTGTGGTGAGGCCGGTGAAGCTTCAGGTCAGCATCGAGACCTCCAGTTGAAGAAGGTAACATCAGCACATCATGAGGCCACATTGTGATGTGAAGAAGTTTAGGCTTACTAGACATCCTTTCTCTTCCCAGTATATTTCAGCTGGTGATAGATTTGTGGGGAATATAATTCCATCAGAAATCAAGATGTACCTGTGTTTATATCAGAAACTGGTAAAATTTTTGTTGATTGTCTGGATTTAAAAATGGATGTGATGGAAAATGTTAATAGTGTAGATTAAGTAGAAAAATGGGTTGTGTCATGAGCCATTACACTGTGCAGAATAGAAAACTTGCTGGAACATTCTTCTGGCATTTGAAAACTACAAGCCACGTCAGAATACACAGTAACCCTTGTCATTGATGAATGAATAGGGTTCAAAAATTCACCTCAGCAACTTTCATTTTTTTCTTCGTTTCTTATTAATGTAAAAGAAACTATCGTCAGTATTCCTGTCAGATCTATGCTTATTCATCAATTAAAATTAGTGTTTGGCTATGACTACTGAAGTTCAGTGAAAATCAATGAAAGCAGGTGGGGAGAGCTAGCTGGCTACACAATCGGTTTAATAAAGAATGCTGTGCATTTCCTTATTTTTCCTAAGCTGTAAATTGCATCTTCCTATCAGTAAAACTCATACAGTGAATTGAAGTAGGCATATCAATATGCTTTTTTAAAAAAAATCTGGCTGTTGAACATCGGCTACTAGTACATTAGAGGTTCCATTCTCAGATTTACATGGGTCTCTGGTCAAATGCCATGTAGCCAAGGAGGGCATCCCTTACCCCATTGCGTAAAATCATACTCATCATAGCTCTAATGTCTGATGTCACTTTCTTTTTCTTCACAGTATTCTTTATTTTGTATCAATATTTTTATAATGCAGGAAGACACAATATGCAGTCTTCTGACATGAGCATCTTTGATTATTAGCATGCTGGTGAGGCTTATCCATACTGTAATAACTAACAATATCTGTTCCTAGCTATGAAGTCTCTTGTATGGACACATTACATATGATTAATATCCACCAGATAAAACACTTGGGGGACTTTTGCTTTTGACAGTTATAAGCATGAGACTGTCATCTGTTTTTTTTTTAGCATATAGAATAACAGACTTCTACATCTATTTTTGTCAGACACACTGATAAAAAGTTATCTCCAGAAACTATCATCTTAAAACATCACCTTTTACCATGAACCAGACCAAGCCATGCAAAACGAAGGCCTCTTATGAAAAACATTTACGATAAAATTAAATGACAAACCAAAATGTATTTATTACACATATCATATAATATGTAAACTGAAGAGTGGTTAAACTCTCAAGTCCAGTTTTATATCACACTTAGCAAAAATGCTTAGAAAACATTTAGGAAAAAGAAGGTGACAAGACAGCAAAGTTCTGTAAAATGCCTATGTATGATTGCACTACCTCTAAGATGTTCTCCCCAATCTCAATCTAATAATAATACCTAAAGTCGTCCTTTACAATCACACTCTGATTCACCTTCTTTGCCAAGACATTGTGGTCATTCTGCATGTACAAATGTTAAAGACTGAAGCATCATAATTTACCTAAGAGGAGTAAGCAGCTTGGGAGAAAGTAGGAGGCAGAGGTGGATCTCTCTTTGGCTTCTCACAATTCAACAGTTAAGGTTAGGAGTCAGTCTATCCAGTAAGATACACTACATTGACAGAGATGGAATTGAAAATTAACTAAGGACTGTTATATTAATGCAGGACTGTTCATAGTCTAGAATCATCCACAGGGAACTTGAAAAATAGTGTTTCACTAATGCTTGGGATGTTGCATGGGTTATTCTACTTGGAAAACTCTGGATAAGTTGAGTCAGAAGAATAATTCTGTATATGATAAATCTGGGGGATGCTTAGGCAACTGGTTTTCTTTATAGCCATGTATGTGGATGTATAGGAATGACATTTGAAGAATATTTCTAGCTAGGTCTAAAACGGTTCTTTCCACGTGTAAAACAATACTATGTGGTAGGAAAAGGTATCAAGAACATCAAAATGCATGCTGGCGGGACAGACCACCATGGTTACCAAACAGTCAACAATAAGCAAATGGAGGTATGGACCATAAAGCATGTGCATTTAAAGTTGCCAACAAAGAGCCACTGGAAAGAGAAGTGGGCCAAGCCTAGACAAAGAGCTGAAGGTGATGTTGGAAAGACTTAACATCAAGAAGTTATTAAATACAACCCTGTTAAGGGGTAGTGATCAGTACATAGCTTCTGGCTCTCAGCATGTTGATCTATGTGTAACCAGGTTCTATTCCTAAAACTATATAAGAATTAAGTGATTGACATCAGACCAATTCTAATTGCTATGGTTACTAGATAATAAGTGGAGAGCCTACTGCAGACCTTCTGACTCGGGGAGTTTAGAGCAAAGCCAAGTAATACAAAAGAATATTAAAGTTTGTGAGAAGAAAAAAAAATCAGGGTTGATTTTACTTTAAATTATTTTTTTAATCAACCATATTTTTTTGCATGAATCATATGTTTAGTCACTAGCAGAATTTCTTCCAATTTTCTAAAGGAAAATTCTGTTCCATTGCAGAGACTGTATACAGTCATCTGATATGGACTAATTTGAGGAGGAAGAACAGTATTGCTGTGGATGACTCAGAACCCTGCACCAGAAGGGAGGGGTGCGATCTAAGGAGCCAGCACACAGGCAAGGACTGCCTTCTCAGGCATGACAAATCAAAGTCAGAGCTTAACTTCTGGAGATGATGCTTGCATGAAAGCCGCCTGCACCACATTAATGCCACTGACCCCGCAGAGAGGGCTATGGCTGCAGCTTGCCAGGCACCCTCCTCTTTGTCCTACAGTCAGTTGATGTAAGAGGAAAAGGCAGGCTCTTAGAACCTACCATCTTAGGGAACAGACACCGCTGCACAAGACACAAAAACTCAACAGGAACACCAGAGGCAAAACACTGATGAGCTTGGGCTTTGACCCCCATGTAGGACTCTAATCCTGCCATATTCCCAAGTGTCCTTGTACAATCAACTCAGAGTCCCCAAATCATGTTAGATGGACCAAAAGTTTAGATGAAGTGACTATTCCCCCCTGCACATCGTTCATAAGTACCCTAAGTGTGAATTTCATAAACAATTAGCATCTGAGTCTGTCATTCCATGAAAGCCACCAAGGTGACTGATAACTTATGTGGCAACAGTGTGCTGCATGGAAGTCTGGGATTATGCCCTTCTGCCCTAATATTCTTTAATATTTTTTTTTACCTAATTCATCTTCCCTAGAGAAGCCTAAAATCTGAATATACACAGGAGTTTCTGCAGATGAAACCTAAAGTTTAAAAGATAAAATGTTGCTATAGGCACACAAACAAACCCATAGTGCACCTGCTCTATATGGGACTTTCTTTTTCCTGCTAATAGACGATTAAATGTAAATCCTAATGTACATTCCATTTTACATGCAATATGGGCAGTTACAGTTGCCATGGCAACCTCCACTTTTGCATTTACTGATTTTAATTCTGTGACATTTGCTGACTTTAGTACAATGTAAAGTTTATAAATATAACATACAGGTTTGTAGAGCTTTTTTTAAGAATTCAATTTGCATAGCTAATTCCATCACCAATCTCTAGGTATATTAGAGGGAAAGGCATTAGACTGGTAATGGTAACTAATGGTAATCGGCAAACAAGAGGCTATTTCCAGAAACAACTACTTCTATTGATTCTCATTAAAGGAATGCGTCATCCATTGTATCAACTTCTTTAGCTATTGAGTCGGTGACTGTTTCTCAGTGTGGAAATAGAGTGCTTTCATTCATTCAAAGATACCTTCAGTTCTGTTGTTTCCATTTATAGTTAGCATTAACCTGGTGAGAAAAACAGGCAGATGTGGCTGAAAAATAATGACAATGCCACCCTTTGGAGATTACTACCAACCCAGGGTGATCATTAGATTTTTTTTTAGCTGGAGCTCCTGGTGGCTTCTTGCAAATCAACTTCTTCCTCATTCTCTTTTTTTCTTTTTTCTTTTTTTCTTTTTTCTTTTTCTGGAGCTGGGGACTGAACCCAGGGCCTTGTGCTTGCTAGGCAAGCACTCTACCGCTGAGCTAAATCCCCAACCCTCTTCCTCATTCTCATTCCCAATTCCAGCTGTCTTTGCATCTTTAGGCTCTAGCACAGTTCCTGTGCATGAGGTAAACACACAATCTCAAGCTACCATAAACCCTCTTCTACTCCTGGTTTGTTGAGATATAGAAATTGAGAGAGACTCAGTTGCAAACGATCTAAATAAAGCTCTCAGGCAATGTTTGTTGTAGATATTTTTAAGTATTTTGTTTTCTGTGGAGAAGGACTGACTGCACATGGTGCAGCATACTTGTGGAAGTCATAGAACAATTTATGGGAATCAGTTCTCTCCTACAATATGGGTCTCAGGAATTGAACTCAGTTCACCAGGTTTAGTGACAAGTGTATTTGACTGCTGTGTCATCTTGTTGACCTTTATCCATCAACTTATTGAAAGTAACTACGTCATTATGAGTTTCCTGAACTGACAAGCAAAGATAAAAAAGGCATGTCAACATCATAGATCCAGAAAGAAATCAATGGTTTTGTGAGTCTTTTTGAGGAATCCCAGATTCATATAACCATATACATGCAAACAGGTTATAGAAAGGAAAACATGCATAAAAACATTCTAAGGGATGGCATAAGAGTCTATGCATCCAATAAGAGGGAAAGATTTTTGCAACATTGCTGAGTCCCTCCACTGAGCCAGACTCTGCTCAGTAATCTCAGAACAGTAAAGTGTCTACTATTATATCTGAAGATGAGAATAGTGGATAAAAGAAAACTCTAACGCCACACTTAAGACTTCTACAGAAAAGCAAGACAGGACAACAAAGTGGCAGTGGGCTTGAGAGAATCGTGAGAGCTTTTCAACAACAAGAGGCACTGGAGAGTGGGACCACTAATAACTCAGGAGAAATAATGAGACAAAAAATGGCAAAGAGAATAAACATATTATCTTTAAACAAGAAACAATGTTGAACAAATTGGAAGTGATGAAGGTGGCATCTAGTCAAAGCTAAGTAGGAACAAGGATCTGCAAGAGGATGGGTAACATCACAGCACGTAGTTCAGCAGAGGCAGGGAGGATCCAGGGGTTTAAGAGTTGGTGATCTTTCCGGCATGTTGTTATGGCCATTTCAAGCTGATCCTAGGAAGTAGGTGGAGTGTACACCATTACACCAAAGACTGCCTGGAGCTGGAAATCACGGGCACCCGCTGCTCACATGAGCAGATGGTGGTGAAACTGAGAAAATGTCTTCCTATCTTATTCCACCAATGTTATGTGATACTCTAGCCTTTTTTGTTGTTTTGTTTTGTGTTTGCTTGTTTTGTTTTGTTTCTTCTTTTTTTTCTCTAACCATGGACTCTGTGTTAATGACACAGGTATGCTCCTTGAGCTCAAGAAATACATGGGTATGGCTCTCATAATTTATACTTGGGCTCCTGGTGGAGGTGGCGGCCCCTGAGAAACACGAGATCTCTTCAGGCCCCAACTCCTTCATCAATAAAGGCAGCACTGTCTAGAAGGTTTTGTAGTTGAGCCATAAAGTTTTTCTCTGGACTTGGGCAGTCTGGATCAAGCCATGGAGCAGTTCTTGCTAATTCTGAAACCCTGGGAATATGGCATAGTCACTTTCAGTCTTGATTTTATAGTCTGAGAGGTAGGGATCAACAGAAGCATATGGTTCAATGGAATCAGCGATGCAACAGCACCTGGGCACACACCCAGTATGTAATTCAGCTGAGTGGTAATGGTGGCTCATGCCCTTAATCACAGCACTTGGGAGACAGAGGCAGGTGGATCTCTGAGTTCAAGGTCAGGCTGGTCTACAGAGTGAGTTCCAGAACAGTCAGGGCTATACAAAGAAACCCTGTCTTGTTAATAAACAAACAAACAAACCAACCCAAGAATTAAAAAAAAAATTGTTCCTGTAGTTTCCTCAGCTAATCCCTGGCCTTAGCTTTATACAGTCATTCACAGCTTTGGACAACCTGCTTTTTCCTGGAGTTCTCTTAGTATCATTTGGCTATACACCACAGGTGAGAGGGGGATTTGGATTTTTTTAAAATTCACTATCTAATAACTTGAAGTGTCACAAAATTGCTATGGGCTATGGTCAACGCCTTGGTAAGGATTGAATTTTCTAACTGTTCACAGACAATTTCTCACGGCCAGGACAATAAAAGGGATTAATTTTGAGACATCTTAGCTTTCAAATGGGTTTAGAGTAAGAGCCCCTCCCCCCCTCTCACTTCAGGCTCAGATTCCAATGGGTAAAAGAATCTAACCATGATCAAGATATTGCTGCTTCCTGCCTCTGTCTCCTTTTGTAGCTGATTAGGGAGCTCCCCTCCTCTTAATATCTTCAGATACCCAGCACCATCAGCAAGGATATAGTGCCCCAAATCAAACATATACAGACTCAGACCACAATTCCTGTCATGACAATTCGAGAGGAGTGTAGTTTTGAGTACTCCAATCCTTCTGGAAGCTTATTCCTGCTGCTCTCAGCAAACCCCTCATGCCCATCTCCTCTGTGGCCCCTATCATAGCTAAATGTCTAGCTGGTTGCCTTCCTGCTAGGCTGAGAACATCCTAAGGACAGGTCTTCCCTCTGGTCCTTCATCCTTGAGCACATAATAAAGAAAACACAGCAGCTACTGATGAATGAATACGCCAGTGTAGTTCAATCCCAGACACCGCAGGGTGCCACTGTGAATGCTACTTCTTAAATGGTTTTAAAACCAAAGCCATAATAAGACTAACAGAGTCCTTTCTTCTCTGCCTTTCTCCTGCCTCCATAAAAAAAGAAGAAGAAAAAAAAACAGGAAATGTAGAATTGGGAAACCATTCCCCAACCTTTCTTCCCCCCTCCCCCGTCCTTTCATTATACCCAAAGTATCTGGTATCCCTTCAAGGCAGTCTCTAGAGAGTGGGTAATATTATATAGGTTTGAGCCCCTGATAAATACAATGGAGTGAATTAAGGCTGAGATTTCAGTTCCTAACTATAAATGTCTTGACATATTTTTTTCTTCCAGACAAACGCCTGGAAATATAATAAACTATATTTTCATGTTTATTTGTTTCAAATGCAGTGTTTTTTTCAACAGATAAATGCAAAGTTTTGAGTCCAGGAAAAAATAGGTTTAAATCACCCTCCCAGCAAGCAGTGTCTAAAACAGTCCGCACAAGAGATCATTTCAAAGCAGTTTAATGCACTTAGCCAACAGGCATTAACAGTCTTTGCAGAATAAGCTAACACTACTTAAGCTTATTTCCTAGTCCTGGTTCAGGAGAATTTTAACCTCTCTGGAAAATCTGAACTCTGTAGTTGTGGAGCACCATGCATTTGCACCGCTTTCCTGATGACAGGGAAAAACAAATCTCTGGGACTCCTCTAGGTGCAGGTTCTAGTGCATGGCGCATGGTGCATGGTGCATGGCTCATGGTGCATGGCACCAGCCTGTGTTTAGCAGAAATGCGAGCCTCCACATACCTTGTCTCAGCAAGATTCTCTCACTCAAGAAGGTGAGAGAAAAGCAGGCAGAGGAGGCTTCTCAGGAACTCAAAAGTTCACTGTGGACCTTGATGTCATGCTTAAAGTAGCAGATTTAAAACAGAAACCAACAGTCCACCTCAGTACCAGCATAGGGCAGAAGAGAGGGCCTTGGAGTTTCTCTCAGGTCTAATCCAGGCAGAGCAGAGGAGGAAACAGGCACAGGAAAGGGAAAGGCCTCTCCAAGGCCACCAGCTTAGCTTAAGAAACAGAGGAAGAGACGAGAAAGATTCCAGACAGATGAACCAAAGACTGCAAGTGGGCAATTTACAAGGAAGGTCTTGTAGGGAGGGGAGTAGATAGCACCTAGATCTGAGCCTGGACATCTGTCTACACTGGTCCATTCAGCGCTAGGAATGTTCTTCTCATGAGAACTCATTGGGTTTTATATTTAACCAGCACAGAAACAGAGTCTCAGACATTTGAGGTCATTCCCTGATTGTGGCAGGGCTCAGCTTGCTACATTTCTCTTGCCCTTGACAGTGTCCTGTCACTACAGTATCCTTGGGTCACTCTGGCTGCCAGCTGAGGAAGAATCCCCAGAAACCATATCAAGCCCTGCTGATTTCTCCCTAAAGTTCCCAGTTCTACTGAGAGGGAGAAGATGCCAAGCTGAAGAACCAAGACCCATTCTCCCAAATAGCGGCTGGAGGTTCCCTGCCCCGCAGTGAGGACCTCAGTGGTATACAAAGACAGAGCACCACTGGGCAAATTATATAACCTTGGCTAACAGTAATTTTACATCTTAAAAAAAAAACAGGAAAATTTATCCTTTGCCTCAGATACACAAGTCTAAAAATAGCACAGCCAGCCAGCAAGTATGTATAATTTTTCTTTTGTGCATCTCTCCATCTACCAAATCCTTCCTCTGAAGAAATGAGGCAGCCAGCAGTCCTTTTTCTACAGTTACTTTGAGAGAGGATAGAGCAAATTGTTTCTTTCTGAGCCCACACACCTTCATTTATTCCCTTTGTCGGACAGTAGAAGCCAGTGCTGACTGAATTCCTATAACACGCCAGGATTTGGCTGAAGAACCAAAAGGACCATTCTCCTGAAAGATCCTAAAACAACCCTGTGGAGGGGTTCACAGAAGGGAAAACCAAGGCACAGCGAAGGGCAATCATTGTGCTTACCCTGCTGAAGACCATTTTATCATCTCTACAGCATAAAGAGCAGTAAAATACAGCAGTACCAGCCCTGGATGGGCGTGCCAAACTCATCCGCACTCTGTTATTCAGTTTCTATCCAAATTCATTTCTTACCTCTTTCAACAACCTCATCCTACACACACACACACACACACGTACTCATCTACACCCTAAACCCTAACTACGCATAAAGCCCCACTCTTCAAACATAACATCCCCTTTGAAAGCTCAATTTCTTTGCATTCACTGTTTCTTCTACCTAAAGCACCATTTTAAACATCCTTGTTGAACTGGCAGATTCCCATCCATCCTTCGAGAACTTCCTTCTTAATAAATAACTACTGTCTCCTCACTAAGTTCCTATTAGACAGGAAACCTGTCTTCTCCATCCCTGGACCAGGAACAGCCTGCACAGAAGATGGACCATACATATATCAAACTGAAAAGCACAGTGATAGTAGTAACTGGAGTTAATGTTATGATGCAAGAGTTGTGCTAAATACTTGGTAAAACTTATCTCTGACAGTCTTCATAACCTAGAGGTATGATTCTGTCATTACTACCTATTCTCCATGAGGACAATCAAGACACAGAGGGTGCACTGACTCACCTAAGACTGCTTAACCACTAAACAAAGAAATACATTTGCGTGGTTTCAACAAGTTAAGTGCTTAATGCAAATGCCAGGGTAGGTGTGACACAACTGGCCGTTTCCTTGTTACTGATACACAGAACAGGAGCCTGCTTTGTAGAGTGTGTAGTGCCCACATAAAGACAGTGATAACTCAGAAACTAATTACAGAGTGGTAGGCTCTGGGAAATGTGCCTTTTAAAAAGGGTTAGCATTGGATATCAATTGTTGTGGGGACAAGTAGGGGCATGAATAAGCTAGTATCTGACCCCAAAAATCCTTTCAATCCTGAGAGAACAAGAAGACAGCACTCCATATACCTCGTGACATAGCCCAATTTGGAGGCAACCCTTTCTCCTTGAATGAAAAAGATGTCCTTCAAGCAGAATCATAAATTAACCCACTATACCCAGACTAACTAGTTCTAGAACAACAGGATTCTTAACATTAATTTCAGCTCCCTCTTTCCCAATGAATAGTGCAAAAGTCTTTTGATTTATGGACCTTTGTATGGGCTGTCTGCTTCTTCACTTAGAAATAATACAAAAGAAAGAAATTTAGGGGGAAAAGAGCATCTGTCCTCAAATGGGGAGGGGAAGTCAGTGTCTCAAAAAAGACCAAACCCCTGGGTTCAGGGTTCCTGACTAGCATTAAATGGTACTGGAAATCACATATTCAACTAATTCCTTTACACTTGCATTCCTCCGTGTTGCTGGGGGAGAAGGCTGATCGCTATGAATATGGAAGTGAATACAAACTACAGTAAAAGGAAACAAATTGTGTGTGTGTGTGTGTGTGTGTGTGTGTGTGTGTGTGTGTGTGTGCCTGTGTTTTCAAAAACAGACTAAACAGAAGCCTGAATAATTCAGACAACTAAAATTACATCTTAAGCAGTTTTAAGGACATGATAAAATGTTCATTATTTTACTTAAAAGATGCTCATGGCCTATGAAATGGCTCAGCGGGTAAAGACGTTTCATAGCAAACGGGAACCACCTGATTCCATCCCATGGGCCCACACCTGAGTGCTGGAAGCCAGCTGCTTCCAGTTGTCCTCTCACCTTCATAGGCATGTGGTACAAATGCATCTGTATGTACACATAAGTCAATAAAAAAATAATACAAAGTTAAATAGAAAAGAATGTTAAAATGTGTCCCCAGGAAAGTAGAATTTCCAGAATGTATACAAATATGAATGGAAGCTTTAAATCTGAAACCAAACTGTTAACAGCAACATTTGCATGGCAAAATTAAAGAGGATATTTATTTGCCATCTTATCATACTTGCATTTTACAAATTCTTTACATTAACAATGTATGGGTGCCTTTAAGTTTTAAAAGGACATATTTTAAAACATAAGAAATGACTTTTAAAATAAATTGGCAGAGAAAATGATCTCAGATTAAAACATATGACTTATTTCTGCATTTCTTAGCATCAATAGCTTTATCTTCCAGAGCAAAACTACATTTCATGTGTTTCAAAAACAAAAAGAGAGAAAAGAAGCTTGGAGTATACAGGATTTTTTGAGATCCCAGGACACACGGGGAGCTGGCAAGAGGCTCAATACAGACCAGTTCTAGATTCTAGGAGTAAGTCTTGCAAAACCAGATATGACTTCTGAGTTGACCTTGCTGTAGTCAGGGGAGCCCTACCTGGATCTGGACTGCTTCAGAATCATGACTTGGGGTAGACAACACCTATTCCAGATCAGAAAGCTGGGGATTCACTAACTTGAAAGCAATAGACATTGCTGAATCCGAGCCTTGAGAAGCAGGTAATGAGCACGATTGCTTCATTCCAGTTCTAAGTTAGAAATTTCAGCCAATTGCAGATTAATCATGGATAAGGCAATAAGGCATAGAATGGATGCTAGTGTGTGTGTGTGTGTGTGTGTGTGTGTGTGTGTGTGTGTGTGTGTGTTGCCAAATGGTCTGCCTGGCTTATTGGTTTAGCTTTTGCTTGGCTATACAACTTTTTAGTATCGTGATAAAATCCTCATGAGTCCTAAGAAGTGACCTACATTGGGAAGCAAAATTTAACAAGCTCTATAGGAAAGGAGGGGCAGAGAGAGAGAGAATATATAACTTGATATATTCTAACTATGCAATATAAATCTACAAAGAGGTTGATAATAGTTGTCTATTGACAGAATTCTTAATAAAAATCACAAGTAAGAGGGCTGGAGAGATAGTTCAGTGGTTAAGATCAATGGCTGTTCTTCCAAAAGACTCAGGTTCATTTCCCAGCAGCCACATGGCAGTTCAGAACTGTCTATAACTCCAGTTCTAGCTGATCTGACACTCTCACACGCTCACATACACATGCAAACAGACAGAACAACAATATACATAAAATAAAAATAAGTAACTAAAAACATCACAAGTGGATGAAGTATTGAAAGACATATGTCATATAGCATCAATAGATAGATATGCTATGTAGAATTCACTATAAGTTGAGGGGCATCCACTGTGAAATTTTGGGGGAAGGTCAGCATAATGTTGCAACATAAATGAAAGCAAGGACATGTGTCCTGTGTACAATGAACCTGATGCCTCTGTCCAAAGAGACTGAATAGAACAGCTTGGTGCTTCCCTGATCACAGTGTGAGCCTTTATTGTGTGAAGGACTAAACCATAAAGTACCCTAATGTTTTGGTGAAAAGGCTATTTTTCCATCTAGCCACATAGAGGGTACTTCTGGCTTTCTGGTGCTGACCCAGCTCCTTTGGAGTAACTGTCACAGGTTGCGTGTTAATAGGTATTCCTTCTCAGAATAAATGGTCAGTCAAGGCCCGCAGAGCTGTGCTCCCCAGCCCTCTTTTGGAGTGCTGCTTAGACAGCCCCACATAGGCAGTGATAAAGGGGATCCTTACAATGGTCAGTTGTCTCCACTGACTTCTTAGATGCAGTGAAAAATACCACAGTATTTTCCCAAGCAGATGGAGTGCATATGACCTCATATATTGGTCAACATTCAATACTTAGTCCTGGGTATTTTAAGGGATAATAATGATCTGGATTTGGGGGAGATACGGGCACCTCACAAAGCCATCATTCTTCCACACAATAGTGTACAATTAGTGTGTCATCACTACTATAGAGCAGGGAAGAGTCCCAAGAGAAAAATCACAAACATAGGGGGCACCAAAAGCACACAGCAGGGAAATGTCACAGTAAGTTCTGTTCATAAAGTTGGGTGAGGATACCAAGCTGGAGTTTTGTACTGCTTACAGCACTTAACTTACTGAAAGATTAGAGAACAAGTGCATCCTGCAACCACCATAGTTCTACTTGGCATCTTTCCCATGCCAGGCATAGTACAAGTATCTGCTGTTCACAGCAATAAAAAGTCAGTCTAAGAAATCAAGGTTCAGAAAAGTTATGGAACTTCCCCACAATTTCACAGCAAGTAGGAGATAGACACAAGACCTAAATCGCTCTCATTGTAAGCAATATTTATGTTGATTCTCTTTTCCAAGAAATGGGAAAGGGCCTGGTGGCAATATTGTTGTTGTTGTTGTTATATTATTATTATTATTATTATTATTATTATTATTATTATATTTGTACTGTCCTTACCCGAAGTTGCACACATACGCAAACACTAAACACCAATCTGATTGGGATAAGTGGGCTTCCTAAACACTCACCATATAGTTAGCAAATACATTGTTATTACAGACCTCTGTACCATAAAATAATTATCCATATTTTCTGTGGTGCAAATCACTTCAGATACGTTCGTTGGTGGCCCTGGAAGAAAGTTTTACAAATGCAAAGATGATCTAGGAAATGCAATCTCTATGAGTCTTGGGTAGATCTAGAGAGAGAAGGAGAGGGAGAAGGAAAGAAAGGGAGAAGGAGACAAGAGGAGAGGGGAAGAGGGAATGAACGAGAGGAGAGAGGGGAAGAAGAGAGAAAGGTAGACTGGGCGAAAACTCTGGACAAACCAAACAATACCTCTAGGATCACTAACAAGAGTTTTAATCAGAAGTCAGAAGATTCACACAGACTCCCATCGGGCTCTCAGAGATGGATCTCTTTTCTCAGAGCACCATGTTCTACAGGTGGCAATGTCTCTCTGGCTGATTGGCTCCAACCAGAATTGCAGGCAACTACTCTGTAAAATTATGGGCAAATGCCAAGTCACCCTAAACACCAGCAAAACAATTTAATTTTCTTGCCCAACATGTCATCCACCTGCTGTGGGATGGATAACATGAAAAACAGGACAACTATGTCCCTGCCCTCTTTAGGGCTTCTTATTCTCTGCAGAACAAGCGGAAACTAAAGGAGAAAAGGAAGAAGCCAGCCTACCCAGTAAGTGGAGAAGTCTATTGGATAACCTGATATCTAGGAGTCTAAAGTCAGCACAGACTTGATGTTTGGGGTTTGGGGTTTTGTTTTGTTTTGTTTTGAAATGTGGGACTAGAAGTCTGGAAGGGACAAAGGAGTAGGAGCAGCAGTTGACTATAATCAAGATATACTGTATGAAATTCCCAAAGAATTAGTAAAACTATGAATGTGTTGAAGAAGATGAAGAGGAGCAGAAGGAGCCAGTAGCAAAATCAGCAGCAGCAAAAATCAGTTTACAAAGATTCCTAAGAAGCCAATGAAGAGGGCACGTGACAGAAAGGAGACCAGGATGGAGATTAAGGAACTTCTCTCTGAGAAGGGGAGAAGATCCTATGTGCTGAGACCGTGGCCTTCTGTGTGTGTGTCTCTGTGTGTGTGTGTGTGTGTGTGGGTGGGGGATGATATGAAATTGATCCTTTGTAAAGAAGGCCAGTACATAGGCAAATTCTAATCCAAATAATGTGTGTTATTAGTGATATGAGTTATTCTATAGGAACTGTTGGCCTAGACCTCAACAGAGGCCAGACACTGAGCAACTGGGCAAATTAACAGACTCCTCTGGGTAAGGAAGGGAATGGCTAGATTGGCCTTAAAGCCAGAGTAGGCTCTTAGAAGGCTTTCCCAGGGGAAGGGAAGGAAGGTGACCAAAAATATCACCTGGGCTTTCTATGGAGAAGCGATTGTGACTTGGAGTGGGAGCAGAAAGCACAGGCCACCCCACTCCAGAAAAGATGGGTACCATAACATCACCAGGACAAGGAAGCACCCTCTTCAGAAGGCTCTACCTACTTTCTAATTCCGTGCTTTCTCTTTCTAATTGGAAGGCTGAAACTGCAAAGGACACTGATAAAATGTGGTCCAGCTGATCTTAATGCAGACTGCAGCTGCAGATTCCCCACAGGGTGTGGGCAGCCTGAACAGGGCTTTACCTGTAGACATGCATGTGAGAAGTTAGAAAGTCCAGCCCCTCAAGATTCCTGGATGTTCCCCTTGGAGACTTAAGTAGTTTTGTCCTCTCTCCCCTATCTCTTCAGGGAAAAGCAGTAGGCATGCATACCAGGCAGAGCAGAGCATCAAAGGAGATTGTCTTATCTCTAGTCAGAGGCAGAGGTCTACTCTAAAGACACTGGCCTCAAAGGTAGCCAGAGTGGACTGCAAACTTGGGAAAGAAACTGCTTCTCCCACAAAGAACTACAGAAATTAGCGGTAGACACACTCGCTGTAGTTTGGGAATGGATGGAGTGGGAAAAGGAGAAACGCACACATGGGAATCCTGTCCCCTCCTAGTCCTCTCCTGTTCCGAATTAATTATCTGCAAAGGAAGCCTATGCCATCCAAATTTGAATTCCAATTTAATCTCCTAATACTTATATTGGCTCCTCTTGCCAACAGAGAAACTGTCAAAGTTGCAGTCCTGTCTTTACTCATTCTGCTACTGTTTCAATTAACCCAGAGTCAGGCCTGGTGGGTCACGCCTGTAATCCCAGCACTGAGGAAGCTGAAGCAGGAAAACTGATCCAAGTTCAATGTCAGACCAGGCTGGGCGGTGTAATGAGTATCAGGCTACCCAGAGCTATACTTTAGGACATCGTTCCCTAAAACCAAATGAACAAACAAAAAAAGACAATCCAAACATCAGCATTAACAGTTAAGTACTGGAGAGAAAAGTAGATATATGTTAAGTAAACTATGAATATGTATTTAAATAAAACTACTAGGTGGCCATGCATAAGAGTCTACAGTTTCAGAGACCCTCTGGTAAAATGAATTCATCAAGTATTTTTCTATAGGGCACATGATTCGGGGTCTTTCCCAATAACCCAGATGTATTATTCTCCATCTTGGTCTTTCAGAGGATTTCTTAGAATCTTGCTCTGCCTGCCCATGGTGACTATCGTGTTTAATTGCAGCATTTGGGAGGGGAGGCAGAGACAGGAGAATTTCTATAAGTTCAAGATCAGCCTACTGTACGAAGTGAATTCCAGGACAGCTAAGCCTACACGGAGAAAATCTGTCTCAAAAACCAAGACAGAGAAACAAACAAACAAACACAGAATAAGCCAGCTCTACACCAATTCAGAGACTCCCTAAGCTCCCTTGGGAGAAAACAACAATAAAAATGCTTGTATAGGTGAAACAAGACTTCTGCTGATAGATCCTAGTTCTAGACGTGCTACACCAGAAAGGAAAGAACTCTGAGGCTGAGTGGCAGTAACAAGGATCACCTAAGACAAATGACCTAAACATCTCTCTTTCCCAGTTTACCTCTCAGTAGAAATACAGCGGGAACACCCCTCACAAATGAGACTAACAACCATTCCAGCTGCCTCTTGGTATGGCCTTCCCTAGGCAGAAGATATCCACAAAACAGCCCCACAAGTCCACCATGGTATCCCACCATGAGAGTATGTCTCTAAGCCTCCTTCCATCACCCAATCTCGAGCTTCTAAAGGACAGAAAATGTCTCAGTCCTCTCTGTTGGCAGAGCCTGGTATCTTCACTGCCTGAAGCATGGGAATTCTTGAAGGAATAACTGAGTATTAAGACTTGCCTAGGGCTGGAGAGATGGCTCAGCGGTTAAGAGCACTGACTGCTCTTCCAGAGGTCCTGAGTTCAAATCCCAGCAACCACATGGTGGCTCACATAATGAGATCTGATGCCTTCTTCTGGTGTGTCTGAAGACAGCTACAGTGTACTTATATATATATATAAAATAAATCTTTAAAAAAACAAAAAGACTTGCCTATGTTCTGATGGATGCCACCAGGATTTACATTAAAAGAAAAATAACTCTAGGCTCAAATAAAACAAAACTGTGTCATAGCCACACTATAGCAGGGGGACATAGTAGTTTGGACAGCATGGAAACATTTCCTAAACACTGTGCATTTTGATACTTTGAAAAGATAGCACTTTGATCACTTCTTATTTTGAAGCCTACCAGCTCAATCTACATTTAAAAGTCTGTGAACACAGTCCTTAGCCACTTACAAAGGGGATGCTTATAGCTGTTTGCTTTATGCTTTGTTTGTTTATTCCCCCAAAAGGGGTGCCCTGCTCTCCTTGTGGAAAAAAAAATTAATGGGGATGGTTGCAATAAGAGGAAACTCGTGGCACAACTTAAATTAATTTCTTTCTGAAACACAAACAAAACAGTAAATGCTCAAAACTGTGCATCATGTTTAAATCCTCCTTCATAAATGTGTGTGGGTTTCACCTGATAAGAATCTGTGTTGAATGGGAGTTGAAAGATGTTTTTCTTCTTCTTTTTCTTCCTCTCGGCTTCCATACAAATGGTTCGTTTGCAGCAAATTTTAATTAAAAACAGTTCCCATAGTAAGAAAGTGGGGTGGGGTGGGGGAACCTTAGGAGAAGGGAACTGTGTTAGCAAGCCCTGTAGTCTGTTTTCTGAAGCCATGAAGGCGGCTTGAAAAACAAGGGAGTTTGGAAGTTCCCATTTTAAAAAGCTTCACTGTTGGTTTCATTTAACATTTTCAAAATAGCTGGTCTTGCTAATACCTGCCCCTCCCCCACGCCTCCCCAACCCCCTTCAGAAAGCCACGGGCCGCCCTCTTATTTTTACTGAACATTGAAAAGTCTTTCCTATACTGTAGCTCAGGGGACTGGCAAGTTTTCCTTCTGAATTCCTAGGGGGAGAGATCACCTAACTATTAAAAAAGTTTCCTTCTTTTCTACCTATCCAAAGTAACTAACCTCCTTGGGTCTGTGTTCCGTGCGAACCATCACCGGTACTGAGCCGGTACCATGATGGTAACAAGCTAGGACCCTGGGACTGAGTATATACAAATGGAGCGGAAAATAAATGAGGGCAAAGCACACACGCCCCCTCTCGCCCATCCCTAGGGTGGTTTAGAATTAAGCTGAGGAAGGGTGAAAAAAACAGTCAATATGAATTTTAAGGTCTTCAAACATTTCGAAGCCTTCCTATTAAATGGTATAAAAGTAAACCCTATAATTAGTCTAAAACCCTCCTGTGAACTGCTTTCTATAGTAGTCACAGTTTTCTCATTCACAATAGGGTGTATAATGTTGATAAAAGAAGAAAAATTCAAAAACGTAAGGACACTGCAGGTATCTGCTGTTTTATGTAATTTTATTAAAATTAGTGCAGTGACGATGTAGAAGAAAATAGAGTTCACAATCTTCTTTGAAATGGAAGCATTCTTGGCCGTTGGCTTTAAAGAAATAAGACACTGAGAACTTATCCACAGTAACAAAGAATTGTGTAAGTCAGTCTGATGATCTGACTTAAATTCTACAATAATCCAGCATTAGTCAATTTCTGCCCTCAAATTCATATTCACTAGGGCAGCGAGCACACCTACATTTTTCTTTCACAATGTAGACCTCAGGTTTTTTGATGTTGTTGTTGTTTTGTTTTGTTTTGTTTTGTTTTTTAACGGCTGTTTTTGTTTTGTTATAGCTTTCCTCAGACAAAAATCCTCAAGTCTTTAGAAGATATTTTTATGTCCTATCTGATTGGAATCTCTGTGCCATGTTAAATTAAACTGCATGCTAAACTGTGTAGCTGTTTTCTCCCAAAAGAAATGTGCAGTGTAACCATTCAAATAAATGGATATCAGAAGACATGGGGGTCAATTTATGGTCGCATACTAAATGGAAAAATGTAACATTTTCTCTACTGACCAAGGAAAGACTGTGGCACATCTCAAAGTTCCTCATAATTTTATTTTAAAGTGAGAGCTTGGTGGGTGTAGGGTGGGGGTTGGGGTGGGGCTGGGACTTCACATATTTACCCAAATCTACTAAGGTGTTAATGTTGGGAAGAGATTTTACTTCCTAGAATATGCATCCGCATTTAAAATAGATTTGAATATTTTTTTAACTTTTTAATGGGCTCATGTTCCTTTCCAAAGAGGTTAGGTCACGAGCTCTTTAACTGTTGTTTTTCCACAAAGATTAGAGAGCTAAATGGCCTCATGATAATAAAATAAATGCAGCCAATGTGAGGTGAGAGTTTTCAGAGGCAGATGTCCCACAAGCAACTTCAGCTCCTGGGGGTGGGGGAGGTACCAGGCCCCTCACAGCAGAGCAGTCATTGGGATTTCAATGGCAAGGTTCTGGGGCCCTCTCTGCCTCCCCCCACCCTCCTTTATCTCCAGGAAGCCCAGGTTTGCTAGTCAGAAAACGTTAAGTGAAAAGCTACTTAGTCCTATGGTTTGCTATCCTGGAGCCAGCTGTGCCAGGACCCAGGTTTTGAAGTTTTCTCCAGAAATAGCTGATTCTTTCACTACCATTTGTAAGTTCGAACTAAATACCACCCATGGAGCATAATGTCTGCAGTCCTGACTCTGTTTCTTAATACTTTCTCGTATTAAGGCAAACCATGCTGAGTTTTCAAATTCAAGGGTTATGGCAGGTGATTTGCAGGCGGGGAAATCCAGACTTCACACTCACTCCTGACAGGATCAAGCTAGAAATAGTACTAACTCACAACCCAGTGGTCCTTAAACCAATACAACCCAGTATTTGAAGCACATTGATTTAATTGGAAGAAATGCCCATGGGTGAATATCCTGGGGGTCAATCCCACAAGGGCAGTGAGTGATGTCATGGCTCTACGCTAATTTATTACCTTTTGGTTTTTTGGTTTTTTTTTTTTTTTTGAAGAGAGAGGCCTTTAGAATTACTTGTTTGAATTTCTTCTTAGCTGAGTACATGTTCCAAAGAGAATACGAAGGAGAGAGAGAGAGAGAGAGAGAGAGAGAGAGAGAGAGAGAGAGAGAGAGAGAGAGGATCAGGAGATAATAAACTATATATCGTGCACATAGGAGTGAGAAGGACAGAGTGTGAGATGTTTATGATTGTAGGCATTGGCTAAAGAGTAAAGGTGATCTATTTAATTTTGTGTGTGAACAGATGGGTCAATCTTGCAGTAGTATATGGTGACTGTAAGCAATTTCTACTCAGGCTGCATTATATGTTTTAGAGAAAAGGAACCACCTGTGACGCTACCTGTAACTTTTTAATGCAAAGTAATTTTTTCCTCTAAGTACACATTATTATCAAATTTTAATATTTAATGTGAATATGTATACACAGTAGAAGCAATTAATGATTACTGTCCTTTTTCATAGGCTATGAAAATATACTTCTTGTGCTGAGACAAAGGTGTCAATGTAATTATGTATATAATTGCTTTTAAAAGCCTTAATAAGAGGGTACAGTGTGAAGGTTGGTCCAGAACACACTGAAAAACAGCTCGCAGTACTTGGGTGTCAGGACAGTTAAAAACTCAAAGATTTCTCAAAGCAAGCTCGCCTGTCCTGGTTCTTCAGCTCTAGCCAGAGCAATCTCTTGCAGTCACAGTCTGTAATCTAAAAGTTGGAAGTTCTTGGGTTTAGCTCTCAAGGAAGATTAATGTGTCATTTTGGAAAAGCATACTCCTAATGGGTCACTTTCCAAACATCTCAAACACGAAACAGTGGAGAATCCACACCATCTTAGGGTTTGTATGGGGACCAGGAGGGATGGGAGGTGTCCCAGCTCAAAGCTAGCTGCCCAGGGTTGTGGAAAGGCTCAGAGACACCCAGAACCCAAGAATAGCTATCCTGCTTCAACTAGCAAGAGGATGGGAAGACACCACCACAAAACCTCAACAACTTTCTAACATGCAAGCAGGACACAGGTTGTCCTTCAATCCTATGTTCAAGAATTAATCCATTGCAGCCTATGGTCTGACCGCTTCTATTACTACTACTACTACTACAACTACTGCTACTATTATTTAGAAATACTTAGCAAAGAGATTTTTAATTGTATTTATTTTTTTTATTTTTTAACTTTTTATCGATTCCCGTGACAGTTGCCCTTTTTTTAATTGAACACTTTATTACTATTACTGGGTGCCTCAACTGTAAGACATTACCAATCCTCCCAATTTTGAAAGCAGGCTCTGTCACTGATAGCTGGGACAGGGACTGAAGATTCCAACACACTGCTACAAAGATTTTCATAGAAGACAGAAGCTGTATCACACACATATAAAGCAACACACCACAGATACATGCACACATACAAGCACACACACATATATACACACACTCACACAATCCTCTTTACTGCCAAGAACTCAGCACTCTAAACACAGGGTTTACACTGTACAGGAGCTTCTGGCTTCTAGAAAGAGGCAAAGTGCCAGCAATTATATTTAACATTCATGGTGCATTAACATATAAAGAAAAAAGTGACGATAAAGACAGCCAGGTTTTAAAAAAACAACAACAACAACAACAAAAAAAAAAAACAGAAACAAACAAACAAAACCCACAAGGTCTTGTCCAGCAGTTAACCAATCAGAAAGCAGGTCACATCATCTTTTTAGCCCTATTCAATACATTAAACATCAGGGATTCTCTAAGGCTCCTTAGACGATTCAAGGCAAGTGTGTTTTATTTTATCATGCAAACTTAATCAAATCCTTTCTCAGAGTTAAAAGTCAATCTTCAATCTAAATACCTACCAAAGCTATTCTGCCAACACCTCTGTGGCTTGACTCTTATGGGTGTTTGTACTATGCAGAGAAAACTCAATTCCCAGAGATTTGTGTTTCTTCAAGAGACTTTGACACACCTACAATAAACACTTCGACACCAAGTCCCAACTTACAGGCAGATGAGCACTGGGCAGCAGTACGTTTTGCCACTCAGCCAGCCCAGAGAAAAATTAAATATTTAAATTGTGAAAGGGGAGTCTGGAGTTTTGCATTTGGAAAGTTCTGAAGAAGTCCGGGACTGGCTCACTGCCTGAGAGGCTCAGTCTCCCTCTCTCTGGAGATCCCAAATGCGCTGAACTGTTGCTAGCTTCAATGGGGAGCTACCTCCTGTCCCAAGGTAGAGCCTTGGGAGGCACAACCAGAGAAACGAGAAGGCATAGAACCCCACCTCCTCAGTCAACCTGTTTCTGAATTTAACACAGAAATAGGCAAATGTGTGTCTTCCCCGACCCCACCTCCGGGGAGTTCTGAAAAGTACACAAGGCTCCTCATGTCCCTTTTACCTCAATTTTAGTCACTTTTAAAAAGTAAGTTCACGTCAAACCAGACTTTCTCAGGAACTTGCGAATATATGTATATATTATATTACACACATACACACACACACACTCACACCACAGACACAGACACCCACAAAATCTCTTGCAATTTATATCTCAACAAACAGGACCATCTCTAAGCCTGTAAGCACCAGAGTTCTGGGAAACCTGCATTTCTAGAGACTCTGCATGTGAACCAAGTGCTGGCTTGTCTATTTCCAGATTCTAAGATTCCGGCAGAAAACTGTCCCCAGCTCCAAGAGTTACTGTCCCTGGAAACCCAGCATTCAAACTCGTGGGCTCATCCTACTGTGCTCATTTCTACCTACGTGGTAGTAGCTGGTGGGACACTTCCCACAGAATTCAGCTAAGAACCTCAGGAAAAGCCCATCGCAGTTAAAAAAAAATCCACAAACGCTCGAGAAGAACTTACCTCTGTACGAGACTGCAGTCTCTTGTTCATCTCATAGATTCGGTACTCTGGCTGTACCATGTATGGTGTATGTCTCCTATAAAATGGGCCGAAAGGAGAAGAATAGAAGGGGTCATGTGGTGTGCTGGACATCTTGCCTGCTTGTCGAAAATCAAGCTTAATAGAGTATCAGGAACGTCCATGCAGAGCACATGGGCTGTGTTCTTCACAGTACAAAGTAGACGCACGCACACACGCTCACACACACACACACAGAGAGGCAGGCAGGCAGGCAGGCTGAGCACACTGGCTGGGAAGTGCTGTGGGAGCCCTCTATAGCGAGAGAGGAGAGGGAACGAAGAGGGAGGGAGGGAGGGAGGGAGGGAGCGCGGGAGGGGAGGGAGCACTGGAGCTCTGAGAGGGAGAGAGCGGAGGTTGGAGGTTGGGAGGGAGGAAGGGAGGGAAGGAAGGAGGGAGGGAGAAGGGGGAGAGGGAGTTAGAGAGAGAGAGAGAGAGAGAGAGAGAGAGAGAGAGAGAGAGAGAGAGAGAGAGAGAGCGCTGGATAGCTAGAGGCTCCAACTGCTTGTTTTTAAAGAAGCAGTTGGTGAAGAGGTCATTTCCTGTCCGCACTGTAGACTAGTTCAAAAATATAATTCTCCTCATAGTCTGACAAGAGGTCTAAGGCTGAGTTTTAATTTTTCCCCCTCTAGCCAAGACCTTGCAAGCCTGATTGTTAAGCTTGTTAGCATAGAGGTGGGTTCACCCACTGCCTGAGCCTCTCGCCCCTGACAGCCACACTGTTGTAATGTATCAGAAATGGGATGACTCCCAAACACAACAACACTGGCACTCTGGTCCCTCTGACTTGGGGTTGGTGATTCACTCCTGGGAAGATTCCTCTGGGCCCTCATCTCCCAAAGAGTTTTGGCTGTACCTGCTGCACTTAGGATAGGGAGCTGAGCTGCGGCTTAGCATTCCCCTCCCCCTGCCTTCCAAACTACTTATATGCCCAGCCCCCTTCCTATCCTCCCCAAAAGGGCTTAAAGCCCTTTGGAAGATGGTTTTAGGGGGCCTACTTTCAGCTTACCTACACAGTCTCAGGTAAAAACAGTATCACCCGGACCTAAATGAGGAGCCATCTAAAATCCATCCAAGAGGCAATGGGCTTTTATTTCTACGAGAAGAAAAGAATCCAAAAAAGCAGACTGCTCAGTAAGATATGAAAAGCAAAGGAAAAAGCATCCCACAAAAAATGACTATGGAAAATTCAGTTGAATAAGAAATTGCAGATAATTGAATTTATTGTCCCCCAAGTAACATGCCCAACTCTGATGGGGAAAGGTCTTTGCTTCCTTCCAAGAGTGGCCAAGTCTATAAATCTTAATTGTGGTATATGGCAACTAGAAGAAACCCCAAATAGCCCATGGGAGGGGAGAATTGCTGCAAAGCATTAGGGAGTCTAGGAAAGAACCAATTGCCATGGCCCTGTGCTTATCCAGATACAGGACACTTAAACAAAGCCAAGCCCCAGAAAATCCAAAGCAGAAGCTCACACCTAGCTAAGTCAGCTGCATTAAGAGGGTAAGGGGGAAGGCACCACAGAAAAGCAAGATGAATGCAAGACCTGGATGCAAATGCATGCAAATGAGACATTTCTTCTTTTTAATAAGCAGATTAATTAACTTTCTGCCCCAGATATGGCTTGGGGTATTTTAGAGTCACTAGCCAACAGAGGAATAGGTGCTGTTAATTCTGTGGTTTACATCTTGGAGTAAAAATGTTCCCAAATTGCTGTCTTGTTCAGTCTTGGGTCTCACCTGCAAGAAATATTTGCAGAGTCTACCCCAAACTTCCAGCAGTGCAGGCCAACACAGTCATGTCACTGGCCAGGATGGGATTAGGGGAGCTATTACTCCTAGGCTGCTGAGAACATGTGTCTGGAGACTCCAAGGCAGGCCAGCATGCTGGGTTTCAGGTTTCATTACAAATCCAAAAGCTGGGCCAAATTTGCTGCAAGGTTTGTCAAAACACACAACCTCCTAAAGATGAGATTTCAAACAAATTCCTCGTGATTTATGTTTCAGTATGGTGGCCATTGCAAAAGCCAATTCCTTAGACATTTCTAGAGCTCGGTGCCTGCCCAAGTTTGCATTTACCTCTTCCTGTCAGCGTTACATTCAAAGGAGCTCCTAGGCAGCCGTGTGCAGCCCAGGAGTGATCAAACCCCACAGAGGGAGAGTTATGCTACGGTTCAGACAAGCTTTCCCCTGGGTTTTCGATTTTAGCAAAAAGCCTTACAAGTAGAAAAATATCTGAGTTCTCTACATTCATGCTACAAGAGTATTTGAGTCTTAAGAAGACCTGGGTTTCTCACTCATTCATTCATTCATTCATTCATCATTTATTTAACTGCAATCATTTTATCTTTCCTTTGCAAGGAAATAATCTTCCCTTCATGTGCGACACATTTGTGTTTTGTCCCTTCTTTACCTACAATACCCATCCATCATCTACTCAGTCTTATGCATTAACCTTTTAAATTGCATTTACTATTACTGTATGTTGGAAAGAGGTCCATATGCAAGTCAGAGGACAACTTTGTGGATCTGACTCTCTCCTTCCACATTTACATGGAATCTAGGAAACAAAAGAGCGAGTATATCTCAAGATTTCTGAGGTCAGTACCTTTTCCTTGGAGACAACTCACTGCCCCAGAGAATAACCTTTTCTAATTCATCACTATTTATTCAGTTGACTTCCATAATAAATAGGGATATTTCCAGGACCTCCCTCAGATATCGCCCCTGCTGTGGGAACAGTGGTAGTGTGTAGCTTGTAAGGACCCTTTCACCTATGAGCTCAAGCAAAGTTATGGTTATTGGGTACCTGTTTTTAGCTTAGGGGCTATAGAGCACAGGCAGGTCAAAGGTGGCAGCAGAAAGGCTGCCCTATTTAGCGACTGTAAGGAAGACACCTCAAAGAAGATCTGGTCAACACTGGGAACATCATTTCAAGTTTTAGTGCATGCTGTGATGGGAAAAAGTTAAAATGAGAGATAAAAGAATAATCCCCCCTTTGGGTCAGCTGTGCTCTTTCTATGTTCTTTCCTTTGAGAACTTCCACTTGGAAAGAACACTTGCTACCTTTGGTCAGGGCTTACTACAGACAGCTTCTCTGCTGAAGACTGAACTCAGAGTGTGAGGGTGTTCTGTTATTTTCACAATAGATCTATGGGACTGATTTGGTTACTATCCCCACAGTTCAGATATAGGAACTGAGGCTGCAGGAGACTAAGAAAGTTCTGTAAGGACATGCAGTGAGGAAGTATTAGAGACAAGATTCACACACCTTTTGTCAGACCGATCTTTAGCGTTTCCTCATCCTGAGTGTACCAAGTGGCCATTGAAGGTGCTTAAGGGGTATAGACTATTGAAATGGGGAAAGACAGAGAGGGATAAGGAGGCTCTTGAACTGCATTTTATTCTCCATCCTGTACATTCTCTTGAAGCCTGGTCTAGCAGTTCCCACCAGTCTCATTGTCAACAGTCTCCAGCCCCTGCTGATGGCTGACTTTGCAATATCAGTTTTCTACTTGCCTCTGACCTGCCTTCTTTCCCTGCTGTTCCAGAGAGATTAGCTTTCAGTCTTCTCCTTTTGACCCACAAGTAAAAAAAATCAAGGGTTCGTCAGCCCTTTAATGCAAATAGGAAAATTCAATATGGTGGTGTCCGTATATCATCAAAGCATGAGCAAGTAGAAAGCCAGCTGATTATTCTACGGCCTTGGACAACTGAGCCATGATTACTTACATATACTTTGCATTTTGAACATTGACTACCATCTAAGCCTTCTCCCACAGACACTCTAGGTACCCTAAGCAGTCACCATGCTGTTTCAGCTCAGAACCTAAGTTAAACAAATGTCTGTATGTTTACTGCACAGAATGCTTACTTCACCTTCCACTAAAATACCCCCCTGCACTTTCAAATGGGAAGGTTTCACCACGCCTAGTTCTCATCTTTATCTTCCCTTGGAAAACCAGCATCTCTGGTAGCCATGGGCCTCACCCTGATTTCATGGCAGCTGGATCTTCCCGGCCTTCCACTTCCTGGGAATCTTCACCATTCAAGGACCCATCTTTTTCCTTGACTGGTCCCTTTCCTCTGTTCACTGACATCCTTGCCAGTTTATTCCACTCAGTTCCATTTGCTTCAGAAAACTACTTTCCTCACCCCTCTTCTGGGCTCCCTCTCTATCCTTCCTCCAGTGCCCATGCCTTACTCAGTCAGTCTGCCTTTCATTCAACACACAGTTGACTAATTGGTAAGTGCAAGGTACAGCTGTGACACGCTGAAAGGGAAAGACTTCTAAATATAATCTCTGCTTTCAAGTGACTAAACACAAAGCCAACATCTAGACCAGGGGATCATGGAGATATTATTCTTCAACTCTGGGGTCTTTACACTGGAAAAGTAGGCAGGAATACAGTTCTCAAGGACAAACTTTGTAGTTTCGCCATCCAGCCTTGAATCGTGACATCTACATTCTGTCATACGGCCATGAAACCTAATTTCTCTGTGCCTCTGTGTTTTTGTTTATAAAGTGGGTACCAATAACAATCCTGTCTTTCTTATAAAGATGGCAAAAACTAATGACTGTAAGTTGATCATGATCATGCAGACATTCACTGTACAATCGTAGTCATTAATATTTTATTAGAAGAAACTACAAGAATGAACTGATGTCAGAATGAAGGTAAATTGTCCACATGGAGTTCAGACAATAGCCTGGTTAATGGATGGTTGTAGAGATGGGACAGAAAACATCAAAGGCATCATATGATATGCACCCTCAGATTTACAAATGAGAACGTCCAGGAATCCATTCTACTACATAAACCAAGGAAGGATTCACAATGAAGATACCACTTGTGATCCTCCTTGAGGATCTTTCAGAGGGATAAGGCAGAAAGGTTGAGGATATCATAGCAAGTCGAAAAGATGTCACGCAAATGAACATATCAAGCATCAAATATGACAAGGACCTGGGAAGAGGTGGAAACAGTAAAAAAATGTATCTATTTCTAAATGATCATGAAGTAGAGAGGGAACTAGAGGAGCAGAGTGGAGATGTGGAAATATAGTACTCATGTATAAAACTATAAAACTCGCAAAATGTTAATTACAGAAAGTAATACATTTATTATTTTAAAAAGAGATGAAGCCAGTGTAGAGTACTATACAAGTCATTTAAAGCGATTTGTGCATTGTTACTCAAAGGCTGAATAACCCGTGTATGTCAATATTCTCTAACAGAACTTAGTAAGTGCAAAAGGGAGGCTTGTTGAATTAGCTTCTCCGGTGTGGTACAGATAGTTCAACAATGGCTGCCTCATACCAAACAGATGGAGAACTTGGCAATGGTGCATTCTGTGAGTCTGCATGTCTCAGCAGTCCCAATGTGGAGATAAAGGCCTAGAGTATTGCTAAAGAATTGCAAGTCTTCTGCCCATGCTGGAAGCCTAAAGAAGCTGATTGATTCTATCAGCAAAGGAATCAAACGCAACAACAATGGAGTGGATGAATGTTTCAGCAAGAGTCAAGGTCAAGATGATGCAGGAATGGGGAGCTTCCCTTCTTCCAGCTACCAGAGGATGTTGCTCACATTCAGAGTGGGCGTTCCCAAAGCAATAAGGACAGTTAAGGCAATCCTTCCCCCACACATTCCATAGGCCAACTTGATATAGGCAATTCCTCAAGCTGACCATTAAATTAACCATCAGAACCCAGAAAGACAATGCATTTTTTTTTTACTCAAGCAACTTGACTAATAGATACAAGGAGGATAGATTAAACTCAGTCAAGATTTAAAAACTAAAAGAAATGTTCAACATCTTTAGTCATAAGGGAAATGCAAATCAAAACAACCCTGAGATTTCACCTCACACCAGTGAGAATGGCTAAGATCAAAAACTCAGGTGACAGCAAATGCTGGCGAGGATGCGGAGAAAGAGGAACACTCCTCCATTGTTGGTGGGATTGCAGACTGGTACAACCATTCTGGAAATCAGTCTGGAGGTTCCTCAGAAAATTGGACATTGAACTGCCTGAGGATCCAGCTATACCTCTCTTGGGCATATACCAACATATAAAAAAGACACGTGCTCCACTATGTTCATCGCAGCCTTATTTATAATAGCCAGAAGCTGGAAAGAACCCAGATGCCCTTCAACAGAGGAATGGATACAGAAAAGGTGGTACATCTACACAATGGAATACTACTCAGCTATCAAAAACAATGACTTTATGAAATTCATAGGCAAATGGTTGGAACTGGAAAATATCATCCTGAGTGAGCTAACCCAATCACAGAAAGACATACATGGTATGCACTCATTGATAAGTGGCTATTAGCCCAAATGCTTGAATTACCCTAGATGCCTAGAACAAATGAAACTCAAGACGGATGATCAAAATGTGAATGCTTCACTCCTTCTTTAAAAGGAGAACAAGAATACCCTTGGCAGGGAAAAGAGAGGCAAAGATTAAAACAGAGACTGAAGGAACACCCATTCAGAGCCTGCCCCACATGTGGCCCATACATATACAGCCACCCATATAGACAAGATGGATGAAGCAAAGAAGTGCAGACCGACAGGAGCCAGATGTAGATCGCTCCTGAGAGACACAGCCAGAATACAGCAAATACAGAGGCGAATGCCAGCGTGGAAGGAATAGGACCCCCGTGGAAGGAATCAGAGAAAGAACTGGAAGAGCTTGAAGGGGCTCGAGACCCCATATGTACAACAATGCCAAGCAACCAGAGCTTCCAGGGACTAAGCCACTACCTAAAGACTATACATGGACTGACCCTGGACTCTGACCTCATAGGAAGCAATGAATATCCTAGTAAGAGCACCAGTGGAAGGGGAAGCCCTGGGTCCTGCTAAGACTGAACCCCCAGTGAACGTGACTGTTGGGGGGAGGGCGGCAATGGGGGGAGGGTTGGGAGGGGAACACCCATAAGGAAGGGGAGGGGGGAGGGGGATGTTTGCCCGGAAACCGGGAAAGGGAATAACACTCGAAATGTATATAAGAAATACTCAAGTTAATTAAAAAAAAATACATGATACTCTACAAAACTAAAAAAAGAAAAAAAAAGAAGTAGTGGAGGTAAATGGGATAGGGTGCTTATTGACAAAAAAACAGGAAAAAATATCCTTTGAAATATAAATAAAAATATCCAATAAAAATAAATTTACAACAAAACAAAAAGCAAATAAGACAACAACAATAAAAAGAAAGTTTTGGATCCCCATAAAAAAAAGAACTAAACGGGGTGTAGAATATTGATTTCCTCCACCAATAGAATCCCCAACACACCAAAACCTTCACTGTGGTAATGAATCTTAATAGCTCCGTGCATTTACAGTCACTATGGAAACACTTCTGGATATGTCTATGAGGGTGTCTCCAAAAAGGTTAGCTGAAAGGGAAAGGCCCACCCAAATTGGAAAGTACCATTCCCTGAATTCCTGGACTGAATTGAAGGGGAAAAGGTCCTTCATTGGTTTCTGCTTCCTGGATGCAGGGGCAATGTGGCCAGCCACCTTATATTCTAGCTGTCATGATTTTTCCTCCATGAAGGAATGTACCCTCTTATAATCCAAACATGCCAATCTTTCTTTAAGTTGACTTTTGGGGGTTGTTTATGTTTTTATTTGTTGTTTTGTTGTTGTGGTTGCCTTTTTTGGTTTTGCTTTTTTGGACACCATATTTCATCACGAAAAGTAAGTAATGACCTCGCTCTGAGCATGGTCTGGAGATGTTTCCAATGTTCCCTCATCGCTTCTGGATGATGTGTGTGAAAAGGCTCTGTGGCTCTATTCATTCTAAAAGTAATTTTTACAACAGCATCACTGGTTGCTCAGCAGCCAATGGAAATGCACAGTCCATCGGAAACATAAGGAGGGATTTTCTGGTTCGCCATCAAAGAGTTTGGAACTCTCTCGCCCTGAATTTTAAAAAGTGTGGTACATAGCATTTCCTAGGATGGTCACAACTGCTCTCTAATGTCTTCTTGACCAAAAGGAAAGCTAAAAGATATTTGAAACAAGTAGGAAAGGCCATCATCACTGAAAATACTTTAATTCCTAGGAATTAGTAGTCAAGTCAAAGACTATAGTCTGGACCATTGAAGGAAGAGTTGATCTTCAATAGGTGGAACATCTGTGATGTTCTCTTCTTTCTAACTTAAAGAGTAAGCTATCTGGACCTCATCTCTCTCTGACTCCATGACATTTCTACCTTTCCTTCCGTTTTAGTCACATCAGGTCCACCTCTTCCTATCCCCCACCCCATCCACTTCCCGCATATCTGTGCCATTTCATGTTTGGGGTGCACTGAACTCTTTCCTCTCCACTCTAAACCCATGTATCTGCTCATGGCTTCTGATATAGCTAGTTTTCCCACAGTTCTAAGCTGTTCCCCATTTAAGACATTTCCCCTTTGAAGAGGACATCCATGTCCAAATTGTCTTAATCACCCTTTTATATTCCATCTGACCCCAGCTACATTGCTGCTCTTTCTGCCCTTACTCTTGTGAATAGCCATGTGGACTGAGGCTCCCGCATGGGCTGATGATGGTTTGGCTTTATACACACTAAGTACTTCCTGAAACTCAACATGAAGCTTGGCACATGTGGGTGTTCAGTATGGTTTGGTACATTAAATGGTTGGAAGTCTATCAGGATGAAATGTAGGAGCTGTCCTAGCAAATTACACTCCTAATCCAGGGTCAGGCTACCATATAGCAGGGATGTCTAAAATTTCTCATTTAATCATTCACTTATTTGTGAAAAATTGATTTGTTGGATGCTTATTTTGAGGCAGGTGTGATGTTATATAATGAGCCCAAAAAGTGAGGCGAATTTGATTACTCGAAGGTCTCCCTGGGCTAGGCAGACAATTCAGTGGGTGAGGGTGCCTGTGGCCAAGACTGAGGATGTTATTTAGTTCAACATTTGACCTCAGAAGGTAGAAGAGAAGATCCATTTCTGTATGTTGCCCTCTACTCTCCATGTTAACCTTGTGGCACATGCAAATCTCCACACAAATTAATAAGTAAATAATTTTTTTAAGGCCACAAAGATAGCAGGAGGCTGGGTGAAGGTGGCTTCTATATAAGGCTGTCAACGTGAGTTACTTAAAGCTCAAGAATTGATGTAAAGTGGAGGAGGGAACTGACTCCACAAAGTTGTCCTCTGTCCTCTGTCCTCCATACATGTGCTATGGTATGCGTGCCTATACACAGACATCAAACACACGCATGCATATACATACATATAGACACACAATTAAATTAAAAGTTTTTTTTTTAAATCTCTGTCCAGGATTCCTTTCCTAAACACTGTTTGCCCTGGGAATCCTCTTGAATTCCAAATATCTCAGAGCTGCTACTAAGACTGCTGTAATCTACTTCTAACCTATGGGAGAATGGTCAAAGCCATTCTTGGTACAGCATTGTTCCCTCTTCACTGTGTTAATCAGGTTAAACCTGCTACCTCAGTCTCTTTGTAAAATACAGATGTAGTATCCATTTCATACTGAAATCAGGAATAATAGTTTCTGGTCCATAGTGATAAGTAGCTCTTCTAAAGTGTCAGACACTTTTCTAAGCACTTTATAAATATTAACTCACAGAATCCTTTTTTTTTTAATCTCATAAGAAAAAAGAGAGTCACTGTTTCTATTTTCAAGATGAGGACACTTTACCACAGACAGGTTAGGGGACCTGCCTAAGGTTACACAGGAAATCATGGGTGGGCTGCAAAGTGAGTCAGGACAGGCTGGGTCCTTCCTATTTCACGCTGTCAATCAAGACAGTCCACAGCCTGTGTCTCTATCCATGGTCAATTGTGAGCTGCTAGAAAACGAGCCTGTTCAAGTATATATGGTTATCAGATAATACAGCCCATCTCATTCATAAGGGAAGAAAGCATGTAGCAAGAGAAGAAAGACAGGACTTCACTCAAGAATCTTGTTTTTAACTAAAAATAATTTGCTTCAAATGTCCCAAATAAAAAAGGACTGAAGAGATCTGCTAACATTAATTGGAAAAGGCATAAGCATTTGGATTCAGATAGAGGAGGATCCAAGGGCCCAAATTATCTTCTATAGTCTTGGACCCTATGGCTGTATTGTTGGCCTTTCTAATCCTTGACAGCCTTTGTCCTTGCGGTAACTGTGGGCATTACTAGAATTACAGATTATGGATTTGGCAGCAGAAAGAGATTTTCTCTGTAGATTTCAACAAATACCTCATCTTGGTGTCTCCCTGACTAGTGTGGACATTGCCTACACATAAGCCGGTCTCTATGGCCAAGGGAGTAGCCAGCCTTGGGTCACATGTGTTCTCTTCCAGCCCAAAGCTGAGTGAACCTTCCTATTTCCAAGATCTACAGAAACGGCAAGTCCTCTTTTACAGAGAATGAGTATGAAGTTAATCATAACTGCCCCCCACACTTCACCTATGAATGTGCTTCTTCATAAATAAGGACTATGTGGGTGTTGCTACCATGAGTTCACACTGAATCAGGATGGGTGCTCCGACTAATGACACAGACAAGGAGGGAGAAGGCAGAATTAAAGTGATGCTGCTCCCAGATAAGGAATTCTAGAAACTGCAAGAACCTTTCATGGTGAGAGCCATGAAAGAACTCCCATCTAGAGTGTCAAAGGAACCCTGCAGCTGCACAATAGGAGAGAACACATTCCCGAAGAAGCAAATTACCCAGAGTGTGGTACTTGCTTGAAATAGAGAAGGTCCATGAAAAATCTGAAATCCATGCACAAAGAGGCTCACAGTTCAAAGCAGCACAGCTAGGGGTAGCTCAGGAGACCCTGCTTGTTGTCTCTTCCTGTAATAATAAGGGTCTATATAATAGCAAGAAGAGCCGCAGGGCACGTGAGATGGCTCAGTACGTAAAGGCTCTTGCTACGAGGCTGATGACATGAATCTGATTCCCAGGATCCACATGATAAAGAGAGAACCAATTCCACAAACTGTTCTCTGACCCCACGTGCTGGTTGTGGAACATATCCACCCCTACACAAGCACACACTACATCATTTTTTTTTTTTTGGAAGAACACCATTGACTGTCTGCCTGTTGGTTGTCATACAAATGTAAAATCTGGGACTTTATATGAAATTATATTTTAAAAGTCTCCCAAAAGCTCTGTTGAGTGTGGTATGCATGAAGGGCTAGCATGCACAACCCAGGGCCTAGTCCTCAGATAGATAAGATCTATAAAAGTAGGTTACGGGTGTGTTAGTGAGAGAGAGAGAGAGAGAGAGAGAGAGAGAGAGAGAGAGAGAGAGAGATCAGAGACAGAGAGACAGAGAGATAGACACAGAGAGAGACAGAGACAGAGAGACAGAGAGAGAAAGACAGAGCCACCAAGCCATGTAACCAATTGGTCAATACATTGAGTGCAGTAAGCGGCAGGTGTTTTGTGTCGGTGGCCATATTTCTGACCATCACCAGTTTCATTCTAAGCTTGAGCATCACATCATGTGACTTCTCTCCTTGTGCTCTGTTGTACCCGGCCCTGCTTTTAGTTGCTTCCACTCTTTCCATCTGCCCTAGCCATGGGCTCCTGACTCCCTCACACTGTCATAGAGCTATTCAGAAAAGCTTTACTTCTGACTTCAGGCTCCTGCAGACATTCTATGTGCCCAAGAATAACAGTGTTCTGCACAGTTTCCAAATCCCACCAAGGACAATCTTAGAACTGGACAGTTTTCAAACAAAAGAGCCCTTGTGCTGGTGCTCACTGGGAATTGACTTTATTATTTGTGCTGACATCTGAAGTGTGTGTATACTTTTCTTTTATAAAGCTCCTACCTTAATCCAAGATCAAACAATGTATTTTGAAAAATAACTGTACATAATGGTACACTTCCCCAAACTGGCCAGGTTTGCGCCTTTCGTTGCCTTTGAAGAGCCAAATAACTGAATTAAGGAAGACGTCGTTCTGCAAATAGCACTTACTATCAGGACTGTGTGCTGGGGACAGGTAACTTATCCCCCGCTTTCATCTGGTCACTTCTAGCTTTTGACTGATTTGTTTCCCAAGTGGATTGTCCTTAACCTAGTCATTATTTTTAAGCGATGTGAGAATTACTGCCACCAATGAACTGACTTAATTGTCTTAATTGTCCCCTCCTCTAGATAATCCTATTGTTTCCATTCTCTTCTATTCTGAATATTCTGAATATTCTTATATCATTTGTGTGTTTACATGCATCCATAACAAAACCCAGAAGCAATATCATCTTAAGCAAAGGGTGGACAAATGCAAAACGTGCCATCAAACAGCCCTGGGAATAAGTTGCTTCACTCTCCTACTACCAGCGTTTACCTGTAGTTTAGTTTTATATTGGCAAAAATATATACATTTTGGTACAATGCTTAGAGTTATTAAAAATGGTAAATGTACCTGGATTTCTCAGTTGTTCACCTTGAGCAAAAAGACCCTCTAGTTCATTTCCCATATGTGGGGGGGGGGTCCTCTTGTCAGGACCTGCACCTGTAAGGTGACAGAAGAGAGCACCGTGTGTACACAGTAGAGATATGCAATGTTGTGTCTGCCTTCTACTCTTTCACGGTTAACAGTTACAAAATCTGGATCTTGTGTTCATCCTTTAATGTGGGACATAAATGGTACTTTTTATTTTTTGGTGTTTTAACACATGTTTTCTCTGTATAGTCCTGGCTATCCTGGAATTTGCTCTGTAGACCAGGCCGGTCTCAAACTCAGAAATCTGCCTGCCTTTACCCCACAATTGCTGGGACTAAAGGCCTATCTAGACTTAAATGCTACTTCCCGTGTAGATTTTTAGTGAATCTCTGAATCAGAACACAACTTTTTCTTTCCAATTCTTTGACTGGACAAAAATCTCTTAGCCCCATGTATAGGATGAGGTGAATTAATTGATACATAGCAAACAATTCAGTATATAGAGCAAGCTGGAAGATGTGCTACTAGATAAAACCTCATTTACAAATGAATCAGTACTTATATCCATAGCAGCTTAGATGTCCAGCTCAATTCCTCAAGCTTTTGTTCTCATCATGTACTAGACAAGTGTTGGGGATTGTGATGATTACATTGTATGAATTCATTGCCGTGTGTGTGTGTGTGTGTGTGTGTGTGTGTGTGTGTGTGTGTGTTGGAGTGTGTACATATGTGATTTCGGGCTCCTGTGGAATGGGAAGCCCCAGATGAGCATAGTGAATCCCTGTGGCTGGAGTTACGGGAAGTCGTAAGCCATCTCATATGGATGCTGGAGACCAGACTCAAGTTTTCCAAAAGAACAAAGAATATTCTGAACCATCTCTTCCAGTCTCTCCACCTTAATTTGGGGAAAGGGCCTCACAACAAAACTGGGTTTGCTTATTCAGCTATTCTGCCTGACCAGCCCCCCTAAAATATTTTCTTGAATCTGCCTATTCAATGAAGTGATTATAGGCATGGACCACTGTGCTAGACTTTTTATATGGTGCTATGAATATGAACTGGGGTCTTTATGCTGTGTAACAAACAGTTTACTAATGAAACCATCACCCTAGTCTGTGATGATTCATTTTATGTATCAATTTGACTGGGCCACTGGATACAAAGATGGTTGGTCAAACATTATTCTGGTTGTTCCCATGAGGGTCTTTTTGGAGATTAGTATTTGAACCGAAAGATGGTAAAATAGACTGTGGGGATTAACACTACATTTCCTGAGGGAGCAATAATGGCCTCTGTGAGGCAGTTGCTAAGGAGACGATGTTTAGTCTCCTCAGGAGCCACCCACCCACCACCCTTCTTTGGGATCTATCTTAGCACTCAGGTCCTATCTGGCTCACAAAGACGAGGTGCAAATGGTAACCCATGAAGAGGTACTGTGTGTTCTTGAAGAACTACATGAGTTTTGCAATTTGTAAGATCAGAGAAACTGAGGGAACGTATGTAAGATATGTTGAAATAGGGGGAACTAATATGGAAGAAACACATTTTCTGAGAGAGGCCTGTCAAACAAGGTTCTAGAGGTAATGACAGAGAGCAGAGAAAGGTTTTGTTCACGTGTTTGATTGAAACACGTACCACACATTGGTACGCAGGAAGCAAGATGGAAATACCATGCCTACCTTGAAGTAGTTACATACTGGCTAATTTTGACTATCAGCTTGATACAACCAAGTTACCCGGGGAGAGGGAACTCAGTTAAGAATTGGCGCCGTCAGATTGGCCTGTGAGAATTTCTGTGGGACAATATCCTGATTGATAATTGGTATAGGCAGGCTTAGCCCACTGTAGGCAGTAGCATCCGTGGTACAGGTGGTACCATGATATTTACGAAAGCTATATAAATGCTTGGGGATGTCTATAGGCTAGACCACCAACCAAAGAGTGCCCTGCACATACATGGCAGATGTGTAGCTTGGTCTTCATGCGGGTCTCCCAGCACCTGGAACAGGAATTGTCCCTGAATCTGTTGCTGGCCTGTCTGTGGATCCCATTCCCTTAACTGGGCCACTTTGTCTAGCCTCAGAGGACATATCTAGCCCTGCAAGGACTTGATGTGCCTGGGAGTGGTAAATATAATGGGGTACGGGTAATACCCAGAACGGGGCTCCCCCTTATCAAAAAAGGGAGGGAGGGATGGGGGAAAATCTGTGAGAGGGGATACTGTGAGGAGAGGGGGTACTGAAACTGAGATATAAAGTGAATGAATAAATTTGAAAAATGGGCAGGACTAGAAGACATTCATGTTAATTGAATAAATTAGGCACACAAAGACAAGTACTTTACATTCTCATTTGCGGTAGCAAAAATAATTCAATCTCAAAATTTGGAAGAGTAGGCATGATTAATAAACACTAGAAAAGGAAAAGCAGAAAGGGGGACAGAATGGTGTTTAATGATGTACAAATAAAAAAATATACGTTCTACCACCATTCTTGTGCTCAGCATGGGACTGTAGCTTATGAACAGCGTCACCTACTCATGATGGCCTAGAAGAAAGAAACACTCTCTAGACATCTAGAAATAAAGAAATTGTAAGGAAGCTAATTACTCAGATTTTTATCATTACACATTACAGGTATTATTGAAGTATTACACTCTTCCCCCATAAGAATGTGGCATTTTCACATGTAAATTTAAAAGAAAAAAGTTAGTCAGAGAAATTATAATGCCCAGTGCTCCCAACTTTTGCTACACTACCTTTTTCCTTCTAGGTTTTACATACATCATGTTGCCATGATGAAACCGTATGATTAGTTGAAAACAAGAAGGAAGCAAGGAAGGAAAGGAGAGGGAGGAGAAATGAGTTAGATTGTATTTTAAGGTGGACCTACATGGTGTGGAGGTGCCAACAAATGCAGGGAGCTTTTCTGATTCATCCCCACAGGACAGTGGTAAAAGGAGATCTTTCCGGTGGGAAGGATTTCAAGTGTTGCGTCTGGTTTTTCACTTTGCCTGCAAGAAGAAATGGCTAGTTGTGTGATTATGTGTTAATTCATGGGCTGCCGCAAATGGGTTGGCTGGGATACCAGGGATTTGGGAGGAATACGACTAAAAAAAATGGTAACAGAGCTGTGAATTGACTTCTTCAAATAGACTAAACCATGAAGACTTTTTCTTGTGGCCATGCTCACTATTTAAAAAAAAAATTGACTTCTTCAGGAGCCAGTGTACAGGATGACCCATTCTCTGAATGTCAAGGATTCTCCTTTCCCCAGTCAACCCTGTGATTCCTCAATGAGATCATGAAGAAAATGGTTGTGGAGCTAAGGACAGAGCTTATTACTTGTCTCAGCACCCTGGCCTTTCATTTAACAGGCTCAACCTGGCTGAAAAGAATGTTGAGTGCCCAATCTCTTCACAGCAGAAACCAACACTGAATCTTCCAAAGGACCCCCATTCCCTGGAGTGATGATTCAACTCTCTGTTGGAAGGCTGATTACCTTGGACCACTCCCATCATGAATAAGCAATGTTTTGTTCTTATTGTTAATTTCTTTGCATAGGAATTCACTTTCCAGAATGCAATGCTACTATCACAATTATCACCAACAGGCTTTTAGCATGCCTTACTCAACACGATATCCCACTCAACTTTTTTTTTTATTATTAAGAAACACATCTCACAGACAAAAAACTGTGCCACTCAACCCATGCATGTGGAATCTACGATTCACTGCCTTGTTTTCTATGATCCTGAAGGAGATGGCCTGACAGAATGGTTGAATGGCCGCTGACAACTCAGATACAGTCCCCGCTGGGTGACAATATCTTACAGGGATGGAATAAGGTTCTAAAGAAATCTGTATACGCTCCAAATCTACATGCTATACAGTGTGCCCCACTTGATCTAAGAATCAAGGTGGAAAATCTGAGAGAATCAGCATTTATTGTATCCCTAGTGACCTAAGAGCAAGACTTTTATTTCTAAATCCTACATACCATCATGCTCTGCTGTCCTAGTGCTTTTATCTCCATAGGCAAAATACTTCCACACAATAAGGAAATATGCAATGATTTGATGGAGCCCGAGTTAAAGCTGCTTTGTGCTCCTTATGCACGTAAATACACAGTTAGGGGAGAACTTCTGAGTGACTCTTCCTAAAGACCAAGGGAGAATTGGGCTGTTATTCCACAGAAGCAAGGACGAGTGTCTGAACTGCAAGAGATTCCAGATGGTTTAAGTATAACAATGAGCAGGGACTAAGGTTAGTAATCAAACGGAAGAAGGCTGTCAGAGTGAAAAAGCAGATTATTCCACCAGACAACCCTTTAATTAAGATTCCCTCTTTCACATATCTTTAGCTTGTTTCAAATTGACAAAACACCACCACCACCTAAACAGCAGAGAATTTCTAATTACACTCAAGAATACTATATAATGCTTAACAAGATGCTGCTCATGTTATCATTTTTACCTGGAGATTTAATATGGTTTGAAAGGTCACAAACCAGGGGTAGCCTTATAATTGATGGTGACTACTTTAATAACTGAGCTCTGGTAATCCCAGATATTTGGTCAAATATTCTAGAAGTTTTCGTGAGGATGTTTCTGGATGGTATTAACATTTGATTGGTAGACTGGGCAGCAGATTGTACTGTCTAATGTCAATGTGCCTGCCTCATCCAATTAGTTGAAGGGCTAACTGTTGACCTTCACTCAAGTACGGGAAGGTTTCTTTTCTGACCGAAATCAAATTAAATATTGGCTCTTCCTAGGTTAGAAAGCCTGCATGCCTGGAACTGAAGTATCAGTCCTCTGGGTCTTCAAACTTTTAGTAGCATTTTGGACAAAACATTGATGTCTTTCTAGATAAATATGTAGATAGAATATAGATAGACAAACAGAGAATATAGATAAATGATAACTATAGATAGATAATAGACAAACATATATTTATTTTAAGTATGTTGAATTATTTATATTGAGATTATATGATTTATCTAACATGATTACAGAAGCAGAGAAGTCTCACCATTTGCTGTCTACAAGATGGACATTTAGGATATCTGATGGAGAACCAGGAGAGCTAGTGCATAAGCCTGAATCTAAAGACCTACAATCAAGGATTGGAGGTAGGTGAAATGCTAGTTTCAATTGTAGGGCCAAAGAGCCATGAGCTAAGAGCTATAATGTTTAAGAACAGTTGATGGATACTCTAATCTACCCCTAACAGAGAGCAAATTCATTCTGTTTTAAATTTTTTGTTGTTTATTTGGGACCTTATAGAATTTCATAATGCCTGCCCACATAACTTAGAGTGAATCTTCTCTATTCAGTCTATTGATTCAAATGCTAATGTCTTCTGCAAACTATTTCAGAGGGAGTATATCCCCAGGTATCTGGGGATCCTTTAGTCTAGTTAAGGTAATATTAAATCAACCATCACAAAGACAAGCCCTATAGACCTTGAGACTTTAAGACTTATCAGCTTCCATCACTTTAGTTGTTATTCTCTCTCTGTTTCTCCCCATCTTCTTCTGTCCTGTATATAATTATAATAATACTGGAATATGTCTAGTAAGAGAGACAACAATATAAAACTAAGCATTCCATTATAATGATATGATGGAGAATAAGTTAATAGATTCAAATAAGTACTAATTCAATTGTATCAGTCTTGAGAATAAAAGGGGTAGGGTTCTAACCAAGTAAGACTTTGAAAAATGAACAGCTTAGAAAACTAGGAAATCTAGATAACATTACAGTCAGAGAAAATGGAATATGCAAAGTCATAAAAACGCATTGGCATTTGGGGTTCAGAAACTCCAAGTTCTTAAAGAATTATCAACGTATAAGAAGGTGAAGACATGTCTGAAATCTATCTCAGTGACACTCATCTGGCATGCATAAAGCCCCAAGGTCAGTCCATGATACTGCAAGAAATAAAGTGAGGAAGTAAAGTAGGGAAGACTATCTGCATATTTTTTAGTATGAACAGGAATGGGAATCCATCTCATATACAGACACCAAACTCAGACACTATTGCAGATGCCAAGAAGTGCTTCCTGACAGGAGCCTGTTATAGCTGTCTCCTGAGAGGCTCTGCCAGAGCCTGACAAATACTAAGGCGGATGCTCACAACCAACCTTTGGACTGAGCACGGGGACCCCATTGCGGGGAGTCAGAGAAAGGACTGAAAAAGCTGAAGGGGTTTGCAACCCCATAGGAAGAACAATATCAACCAACCAGATTCCCCCAGAGCTCCCAGGGTCCAAATCACCACCCGAAGAATACACATGGAGGAACCCATGGCTCCAGTTGCCTATGTAACAGCGAATGGCATTGTCTGGCATCAATGGGAGGAGAGGCCCTTGGTCCTATGAAATCTTCATTCCCCAGTGTGGGGGAATACCAGGGTAGTGAGGAGAGAGTGGGTGAGTGGGGAAGCACCCTCATAGAAGCAGAGAGGGGGGATGGGATAGTGGGGTTCTGGAGGGGAAACCAGGGAAGGGGATAACTTTTGAAATGTAAATACATAAAATATCCAATAAAAAAAGAAAAAAAGAGAATTATACTGTTTTGATACCAGTATATGTTTGCTTGATAAGCACCATGACCAAAACCAATTTGGAAAGACAGAGTTCATTTGGTCTACACTTTCAGGTCTCATTGAGGGAAATCACTGAGGGAACTTGAAGTAATAAGCTGGAACAGAAACAATGGAGAACACTGCTTCCTGCTTTGTTCTCTGCCTCATGCTCAATTAGTACTTTTATATAGACCAGGCCTATCTGCCTAGGGATGGAACCACCCACAGTGGGCTAGGTCTTCCTACATTTTCTCAAATGACTCTAGGTTGTGTTAAGGTGACAACAATACCTAACCAGGACAATGACTTTGGTTAAAATTCTTTTAAAATGATGAATTTTTGATAGATGTTTCAACTCAATGATCCAGGCAACACTTGAGAAATCACTGAGAGTGGCAAAAGGCAATGCCCTCAAGGAGTTCAACTGTAGTCTGTGTGCCTGTTAATTGACTAGCAGTTGGAAATGGAGCAATGAGAACAAAAGTTTAGGGATTTAGGGATACAGGAATTTATACCCTACCCTGGGCAGTGAACAGACTCTATGAGTCATGTCATGTTGAAAGTGTCACTTTCTTATTCTGTCCTTTCCAAGAGAGTTATAGAAACACAAGACAGGTGACTTAAAAAGGAACCAAGCAAGAAACCCCTCAAACCCTCAAGAGTTATGTAGAAAATCCTGCAGATGTGTCCACATATTTTAGGTATGCCTTTAGGAAACTGTACAACCAATCTCTTTAAAAATTGTATAAGTTTTTAATTGTAATAATACTTACAGAAGACCTCTCAGGTTGTTTTGGAATTTTAAAAGAATGAAGAAGTGGTTGACAAGTTATTTGAGGTTCTGGTGAAATGTCTCAATGTGTAAAGGCCCTTCTTCTCAAACTTAGCAAACTGAATTTGATCCTTGGGACCCACAAGATAAAGAGAAAGCCAATTCCAACTCTCTGACTTCCACATGCATGCTGTGGCAATCGCCCAAATAAATACAATATATTCTTCTGAGATAACATAAATGTAGTATTTCCCCTCCCTTCCCTCCCTTTAAGCCCTTGTACATACCTCTCTTTCAATTTCATGCCATCATTTTCATTAATTAATTTATATGCATAAATGTATATGTATATATATTTTCCTAAATATAACATGATCAGTCTATATAATGCTAATTGGATGTAAGTTTTCAAGGCCTACCATTTGATATTGAATAACCAATTAGTGTGCTCTTCCCCAGGAAAGAATATTTCTCTTGCTCTCAGTGGCCCTTAGTTGCCTATAGTTCTTTATGTAGGGCCAGGGCCTCGTGAGCTTTTCCCCATCCAGTTAGGCATGTCTATTGCTTTTGTTCTTGTTCAGCTCATGTTTAGGAAGTCATATTGTTTTTAATGCATGGGTCTAATTTCTGACATTAATAGCATGCATTATCTTACAGAAAACACCATTATCTTTTGGCTATTAGCAATCTTTCCAGCACTTTTTAGACAATGTTTCCTGAGCCTTAGGTATGAAAGTGTTTTGTAGATGTAGCCATTGGGACTAGTCTCCATTATTCTGCATTTTTTGGTCATGGTTTTCTGTTGTGGTTCCTGTCTGTTGCAAGGAGAAGCTTCCTTGATGGGCTGTGAAGATTACATTTATGTGTGGATATAAGGACAAGGCTTTAGATTGCTGTTAGGGGCTGGGCTGGTTGAGTAAGATTATAGGTCCTCCTCCAACAGCCATGATGTCACTATCACAGAGTACTTAGCTAGTTTTCTAGTAGCAAGCATAGTTTCCTTCTTAAGTAAGTCTTAAGTTTTTAAATTATTCTTCTAGTCCTAAAAAATTACTCTTGTGTTAGCCTATTTTTCTAGGAACTGTTTATGCATACCTATGTTATTTTGAAATATGATAGTAATAAAATATATATAGTCTTACATCTGCTTTACTCAACATTATCATTCCCTTGTTTATTTCATTAATCTTTGAAAACATAAATTTTAAATAACCATACAGTAATTGAATTTATGTGGTACTCTGATTGAATTTATCATCTCTTTTTATAGTTTGAGTTTTAGGAAATATCCCGGCCTTTGCTCTTTTGACTAGCACCGTGACAAACATGCATTGCACGTCTTCAACTTTGTCTCTCATTATCACATTGGCTGTACTTCTCTGGGTCCTGTGAGAAAGACAAGAAGTAGTGTAAGTGATGCCAGAGCCTTGTTATGGAAAGTGTCTGAGGAAAAAGGGGGACTGACAGGGAAACCCTAGAAGAGCTGTCCAATCACCTTACAGGTATGATCCCTGACTGGGAGCTGGAAGAGAAGACCCTAGTCTCTGAAAAGTCTAAACGTCCAATAGAATGTACTGACACCAAAGCTATTTGTTCATGGAGTCTCCTTCCCAGCTTCCCTCCTCTGACAACTGCTGGCTGAAGCAGCCCGTTAGATGACATCTTAGTACTGAAAGAATGGTGGATATGAGAACATCGGAGAGCTGCAAAGGTCCTTAGCTAATTAGGCTTCTGTCCCTCAGAGATAGGAGGGGCTTGTTTTCATGGCTACCGTGGAAAAGAACCTGTGTGCAAGGACTGGCATGTACTAAAGGTTAGAAGCAATCTTGTGAATTCAGAATAACAGAGCCAATTATTTTTTTCCAATGTGACAGGTATCTATAATTATGAGTATAACTTTTTAAAATCAGGAATAAACTGTCATATACCCTGCATGCACCAAGAGAACAGTATTTCTGTTGCCACAACAGTTGAATCCTTACTTAAAGGCAGCATTCCTGAATACTTTTTTAGTTCTGTTTACATAATGGAATCTTCTCTCAGTAACTCAAATTGATCCTTAAAACAAATGCTGTCATTGATGTAGGGAAAGAAGGACCCTCATTTACTGTCGGTGGGACTACATGCTGGAAATAAGTATGGAGAATTCTCAAAAACTCGAAGTAAATCTACCACGTAACCCAGTGTTAGGACTCCTTGGCATGTGCTCTAAGGACTTGACATCCTACTATGGAGAAACTTGCTGAGTCATGCTTATTGTCTCTCCTTTCACAATAGCTAGAAAATGGAAACAATCTAAATATTTCCCAATGCTGAATGGACAATGAAAATGTGGGTAATATACACAATTCTATTCACCTGCAAAGAAGAATGAAATTGTGAAATGTGTGGATGAATGGATGGAACTAGAAATAGTACACCAAGTTGAGGGAACCCACGCCCAGAAAGACAAATGTCACGGGTTCTCACATATCTGTGGATCTGAGCTCTGAAACTTCAGATCTGAATATATATTCTCTGAATATATATTTGAACTCAGAAACCATGAAGGGAAGAAGGGAGGATGGGGAAGGAGCTCTAGGGATGGAAACATTAGGATATAGAGGATATAAAGGGGAAGTTGGAAGGGGAGGGTATCAACTGGGGAACAGAAAAGGACATCAATGCAGAAGACGGAGGGAGTGAGAAAAATAACACTAAGGATATTTTTAAATGCCATAGGAATATGTATTTTATAAGCTTATTTTATTTTTTTCTCCATCTTTATTGCTTATTGACATTTCGATTGTTATTCCCCCTAGCCCCTTCCACTCCCCTTCTTTATGGGTGTTCCCCTCCCCATCCTCCTCCTATTACTGCCCTCCCCTCAACAATCCTGTTCACTGGGGTTCATTCTTGGCATGACCAAGGGCTTCCCCTTCCACTGGTGCCCTTACTAGGCTATAAGCTTATTTTAAAATATACATGTACGGATATGACATAAATTAATTTAAACTACACGTACACCCATATACATGTATACATATACATACATGTGCATACATATGTATATGTGTATATAATACATAAATATATATATATTTCGTGTATCTAAGACTCAAGGTAGATCTCAGAAGAGTAGAAATACTATAAGAATAAGAGCAGGCTCCCTTCTCCCAGATACCGTCTTCAAGAGAAAACAGGGAAGATGCACCCATAAAATATCAGCATTGTGATTGCCTAAACAAGATGTGCATGTGACAATACCAGCCAACATACCAATGTGGAAGGTTAAACATTCACAAGGGCCTTTCTACAGGTGAAGAACTGCAGGCATTCAGTAGCTGCTAAGATAGGGAGGATCAGATTACATGATAGGTTACCCAATCCAAAGTAGCTAGCCATAAACATACGTGCATAGAACAACACTAAATAGATCTATAGTTTGTCTGTATGTACATACATACACATATATGTAAATGCATATAGGTAACAATAATAAAAAGAATATATCATGAATTTGAGAGGAAGTAGGGGAGATGTGGGAGTTGGAGGAAAAACACAGGATAAAATATCTGTAACTAGAGCTTTTATGTATGAAATTTAAAAAAAAAATTACTTTAAGAGTTAGCCGTAGTCTAATAAATTTTGATACACAATTGTTTAATTCACAAGTCAATTCAAGAGTTTTGCATCATGACCCAGTCACATAGACTCTTCTACTCTAGTTTGCCTTTAACCTCATGGCTGGCCTCTTCCCTTAAGAGAGGTCCTCCATGCTGAGGCTCCTGCTATCACTTTGCACGTGTCTACTGACCACCCCCTCCTCTTCTAGACACCCTGCTTCAGAACCTGCTTCATAGAACATTACCGAGATAATTTCATTCAAGTTCAGTTCTGAGCTGCCTCATCTGTGCCCAGAATCCTTTCAAGGTCAACGAAATAAATGATCAACATAGAGTTGCTACAATGGAGTGCTAACACAGATTCATGAAACATCCTTACTGGTGGGATAAATCAGTTTCCCAGGGTTGCCATGGCAAAGTCCCACAGACTCCATGGCTTAACATCAACAGTCTTCATTATGTCATGGTTCCAGAGCTCTGGGGTTCCAAATCAATGCTATGAGTGAGTTGGTGCTTCTCAGGGCTCCGAGGAAGCCTCTTTCCTAGCCTGCAGTGCCCTGTGTATTCTTTGGATGTGATTTTTATTATCACAATTTATATATCACAATATACATAGCAATTTTCACATGAGCAGTTTTCTTCCAAAATAGTTTGAATCTTTCTCCTTCTCTCCTTCACTTCACCCTGCCCCCCTCTGTCTGTCTGTATGTCTGTCTGTCTGTCTGTCTCTCTCTCTCTCTCTCTCTCTCTCTCTCTCTCTCTCTCTCTCTCTCTCTCTCTGTGTGTGTGTGTGTGTGTGTGTCCAAAGAGACAGGGAAAAAGCATCAAACCCCTGGAGCCAGAGTTATAGGTGGATATGAGCTACCTAGTGTGAGTACTGGGAGCCAAATTCTGGTCTTGTGAAATAGTGTTCTTAATTGCTGATCCATTTCTCCATCCCTTTATGTTGTGTTTTTACAAGACCTATTAAGTTAAGATTTCACCTTGCTTCAGTATAGTCTCATTTACATTTAATGAATTACATAAGCGTCAACCCAAGCATAGTGAATGACTTTCTGGATTTAAGTCATCACCATTGCCTTTGTGCAAGGAAGTAACCCAGTCCATAACACTGGCATGTTGTAGAAGTTTCCTCAGTAGTAAAATTTGAGGGGCACCAACATGTTTTAAGTAAATCCAAATAACTCTATTATAAATTTTCTATCATTTTAGTATTTAACTGGTCTTGCTTTATCAAGAGATGCAGTAATAAATAATAATAAATAATAAATATTTTCCAAAGAAGAAGAAATAAAAAGTTGGCAACTTTTTGAAATTATACTTAAGAGAAATGGACTACAAAACCTTTTGGTCATGTGCCTTTGTATGAACTTAAAATATTCCCAAAAAGGAATTTTAAGAATTATAGGAACAAATAAACTGGAAAAAAGAATTATAAAAACACAAAACATCATTGATTTATTTAATAACATAACTTTGACTTTTTTGTTTGTTTTGAGAGAGTCATGAAGGTGACCTTGAACTCCTCATCCTCCTGTCTCTGCTTTCCAAGTGCTGGAATTATAGGTTAGTGTTGCCATATCCGAGGTTTTTCTGAGGTACTGGACCTCAAATTTAGGGCCCTGTGTATGCTAAGCAAATATTCTACCAACTGAACGGGGTTGGGGATTTAGCTCAGTGGTAGAGCGCTTGCCTAGCAAGTGCAAGGCCCTGGGTTCGGTCCTCAGCTCCAAAAAAAAAAAAAAAAAAAAAAAAAAAAAAATGCTATCTACCAACTGAACCACATCCCCAGTCTCTACTAATGACATACATTGGGACTAATTACTAAAGTACCAATTAACATTTAGTGATAATGGGTTTGATAAAGCCTTACTATTTTAGTAAATCAAAGTTCAATACAGGAATACAACAATTTAAAGATCAGGAGTGGGAGACCTGAGTGTTTACACACCTTTAATCCCAGCACTTGAGAGGCAGAGACAAATTGATTGCCCTAAATTTGAAGCCTATTATAGTCTACAGAATAGGCTCCAGGAAAGCCAGGGTAACACAGAGAAACACTGTCTCAAAAAACCAAAACAACCAAACAAACAAAACCCAAGACAAACCCTGAGTAGGGAATTAGCTCAATTGTAGAGCACTTGCTTTTAAGCACAAGGCCACGGGTTCAGTGCTCAGTAAAATCCTGACCTAAGTTCAATATATTTCGAAACTTATGAGAGTTTTCAGGGCTGAAAACTTGCTGTGGAAAAACAGATAAACTGTGAAACCACATGATATTAATTAGATATTAGAAAAACTAAACTGTAATTTTTTTGCATCAAATTAGAAAATTTCCATCAGAAGCCAGTTAGATGACTCAAGCTGAGTCTTCCTTATTATAAACTCTATGGTGACTGGGGAGATGACTGGGACCAAAGAACTGGACCAAAGTCCTCTATGTAGGCCCCGAAGATGCCATCTTCACCAAGTGATCAATGCTGACCACCCAGACTCCGTGAACCACTGAGAGATTAGGTGTTATAGCAAGCAGAAAGCAGGACCAACAGCTTCTGTGATGTTTCTACCAAAAACCTCCCGAACATCCTTCTAAAACACATCTCCAGTGTACAATGAGTTATTTTGACAACAGTCCAGAATACTGAGATAAATCCTATAGCTTTATGGTTTGTTTAGTCTTACTTTTTCAATTGTCAAATAATTTGTTCACTTGACGAGGCAGAATCAAATATGTCTGTTTCACACTAAAGGGGACATTGTTGTCCTCATTTCTAGTCATAACCCTCAATTCAGTAAACGCAAATGAATTTTCTTTGAGAACTTCATCCCGTTGTTCATGCTGCCTTGTTTGCCTCTGCATTACCGCTGAACTGAAGGCTTTGTGGAGTGGAATGTGAAGAGAGACTGGGCTGACAGTCCCTCCCAAAGATGCGACCTAGAAATGGGCTTTTGTAGTGGTTCATGTTGCGTGTCAGCTTGTCAGTATATATGACCAAACATTACTCTAGGTGTTTCTATGGAGGGGTTTGGGAAGACACTAATGTATATGTAAAAGGTCTTAATATGAAGTGAGTCAGTGACAGTATTGAAGGCTTGGATCCCAGCCTGTATGCTATTGAACTACGGTGGGATCTCTGGGAGGGGTCCTGGGAGGGTCTCAGTTCATTCAGGCATACTTCTGAAGAGTGGTTGGGTATTCTTCCTCTTTCTCAGCTATGTCCTTTGTCCCCTATATCTCCTCAGTCACAGCTATGATGTGATGCTAATTCTTCACCTTTACCTCACCACATGCCCAGAAACATTAAACTTAACAAACCCTGCACAGAATCATCTAACTTAACGTTTTCTTCCTTAAAATTGATTGTCTCGGGTAATTTGTTACAGTAACAAATAGCCGACTAACTAGAACAAAAAGCCTCCCCTCCTCTCAAGTAAGAAGTAATTCTCCCATAGGCCTTCTTGACTGTCATCTGCCAACATCTGGTCCCTGCCGTTGGTTTTCTCTGGGTCTCTAGCTCACCGATTTCTGTGACGTCTTGAGTGAGATTGTTGTCCAGTTTGCTCTGACGTCACTGTGCTCATTTGCCTCCAGTTCCACACAGCACCCGAGGAGGCGGGAAAAGGTAGTGCAGATGGGTAGTTTTCAAGGCTGATTATAATTACTTCACAATACAAGCACACAGTATGGATGAACTCCAAGCTGCTACATGGGAAGGTAGAATTCATTCCAGTATGTGAGCAAATGGCTGAAATATGAATTGACATATTCCAAATACAAACCCTTTCACGTGTCAGAAATACATAGCCTATAGCATCATTTTTGTGTGGTTGGCATAAAAATGAGTAGCAATGCTTAATTGCTTTAATTAGCAAGTACATTTAATTCTTTTCATTAGCAAAATAATCATTTTAAAATTTCTGTTCTTAAAAGCAAAACTTGGGATCATCATTTCTTTTACCTAGGAGAGTAGGTCACCTCCTTCCTCAGCCAGTGGGCGGCATTCATTTTGCCTTTGGAAAGTTTATTATAGCCATATATATCCTAAGACAAGTTAAACATTGCAATGCCCCTTTTATTAATATTGTAAATGGCCACAGCATTGCCGCAGGATTTCCCAGTATGTCAAGCTTCAGTAGTCAGCATGGTGAGAGACCCACATCTTACTCAGCTACCTCTTGAGAGAATGAAGCTCTCCTGAGCCTCTGATGCTGACGCTACCTTCTTCTCCCAGCCATTGAGGTCTCTACACTGGCCCCTTGTTTTTGATTCCTACCATATTCAAATCGAAGGTATATACCCAATTTATTTTGCTATATATGAGTTTTGTTGTGATGATGTTTCTTTTTAAAATCAAACATTTTTGGCAGGCATGGGATGGTCCCACAAGTAAAGGCACTGCCACTTAACTGACATCCTTTTTATCCACTTGAACCTTAATTAATGGCTCTTTGGAAGAAAGTTAACCTAGTCACAAAACTGAACCATGACTGCTGTTTCCGGTTGCAGTATTTGGTGCAGCAGAGGTGGTGGCCAGAGGGTCCCTGCTTTGGAAGTTATAGGGAAATCAAGAAGAAGGCGTTACATGATTCTATAGGTTTGCATGGTCACAAGGAGACTCAGTAGGAAGTGATGTACCTACTCCCGTACCTGATTAAACCATTAAAATTAGCAAACTCAAACTGAATCCTTGAACATATACAAAAGAGACCCTATCGGTCAAAGGGGACATTCACCACAGAAGGACTAATTTCCATTTGACAGTGTTTGAATGTGTTTTAGCTGTGTCAAAAGTTGCACGGATTAATTCCTTTAGTCAGGAAGTGAGCTCAGATCAGTTAAGTCATTTGCCTGAGTCACACAGCATGTGGCTAAGCCACAGCTTGAATCCCTTCATGTTATTCTAACATCTTTAACCTTACACAGTGTGCTCCAGGTCACTCTCAGTCAAGACAGTCGCCCTGGCAAAGCTGGTGTTCACTTCCCAACACTGTAGTAAACGGCCTGCTCTCTAACTGTTGTTTACTCGGTAGTTCTCTTAACTGTAAATGCTATGCCTTATAGCATTAAGCATTTTAGAAACCTTTAGTCACTGAAGGTTTGAAGTCCAGTATTATTAATTATAAGATGTCCCATAGCATCCCTTTGATCCGTTGGTCTCTTCTGAACTGGTTGGAGGCTAGCACCTCCTGTTAGCACGGAAGTGAAAATTAAACATCCAAATCTCCAATGCCCGGGCCATATACAGACCAAAAAGTTCCTCAGATCCCCTGTTTTATATGAGGTCTGCTTGGATACCTATTAGTTGATTCTCCTTTTAAAGATTCTTCTGTTGCTACTGGAATAATATCAGAAACATATAAGATTCCAATTAGAGAGGCATCATTTCAGTCACTGCCGCTTTTCCTGAATCAGAGACAGTCAGTTTCCTTTTGGGACATTTCTCTTCTTGTAGCAGGCTGTCCCCACTGTGAAGGTCATGGTGGAGGGGAGGGCTTGTCTTGTGACTGCCCTGTCACCTTCTGTCTCCCTCTAGTGGCCGATTCAGGGATGGCATGCACACAAGTAGAAACTAAATCTCAACTTGGGGACCCTTGTTTAAAACCTTCAAGTGTTTCAGAATATATACCTGGCTCAGGGAGGCCTCTTGGATGCTGCTAACGTATATAAACATTTCAGTCTCTTTGCTCTTCTTGATGCTCCCATTCATTTTGATTTCAGTCTCCACAAGCTTGGTTTGTTTTTCCCTCTCTGGATTATATCCTCCAAGACTTTCTATTCCTAGCTCCTGGGTTTATGAAACACAGTCAACTAAGTTAAAAGACAAGTGGAAAACTGGTGAACATTCTTGTGACTTTTACAGATCGAAGCACAAAGCATCCAGTAGATTCCCAGCACAAAAGGAGACAATTGGCACAGCACTGCCGATGAGAGGAGGGAGAGCCCTCATCAGTCCTCATCAAGGACATGAAAGTCAACATGGAATTTTCTTTTCCTTTCTTTTCCTTCTTTATTTTTACTATATTCAATAATATGAATATTGTCCAGAAAGAGAAGGAAAGCTGCTTTGATCAATAATTATCATTATTTCAAGAGGGGTAAAAGACCTCACTGAATAGAAGGACTCACCACCCACTCTGAGCACTAAGATCATCCTTGAACCCATATGGTCGAAGGAAAGAACCAACTCCAGCAAGTTGTCCTCTGCTTGCTACAAGTGAGCCATACACACACACACACACACACACACACACACACACACACACACACACCACATTTTAAATAAAAAGTAATCAAAGATTAGAATGTTTTACTCAATTTTTAAAAACAAACAATTTATGTGGGAACCGGAGGCACATACTTGTTAGGTGCTGTATAGTATATGTGAGACCCTCTCTTTGAGTTCCTCTAACCACAGATGTAAAATAATTTACGATGCATATTCTCAACAGTTTCCCAGTTTGGCATCTATAATAATTGACCTTCCTCTGAACGCAGTGAGATTAAGTGCCTTTCATGTTAATTGCTCCTCTGTATATTTTTTCCATTTGGAACTTGCACTTGTATGCCCCTTGCTGGGTTTTCTACTCTACGAGTGTTCACCGAATAAGATTTGGAGTTGAAGAGAAACCCAAAGGCCACTAAAATACACTTCATCATTTAAGAGCTCCTGAACCCGTTTATCATCTCATAAGCAGAGGCATAACATGGGCACCATCTTTTCTTGGCAGCATCCCGGCCCCTAGGAATGTGCACTCACCTCTTCCTAAGTCTCTAAAAGGGTGAAATAATTGCACTGAGTTTCAAAAGTAGAACTCAGCATGCACTGTTACTCAATTACTGTTTATTGACCACCTACATTTACTGGATACTGCTCTAGCCATCTTCCCTCCACTCTTTCATTGGCTCTTTCTTGTGAAATCATGTGCAAACTCAGACAAATGCAGCCAAGAGCTCAGGCTAACCACCAGAAACCACAGCAGATGCATTCACCAAGTCTCCTTTGCTAGAGGAAAGTTCTGTGATTCAATGTATGTAGGACTTGAGAGGTGATGGAGCAGTTAAGAGCATGTAGTATTCTTACAGAAGACCAGAGTTCTGACTCTCAGCACTATTTTGAGCAGCTCATAACCATCTATGACTCCACCTTCAGGGGGAGTCCACCACCCTCTACTGGCCTCCAAAGGCATACACCCACACAGATGTAGTAATACATAAATAATAAAAAATTAAGAATCTACCTACATATACATGCACATACATATGTTTAAGAAGTTAACCAGAAGTCCATCCATATTTATTATAGCTTTTAACCCACTCTTGCCAAAACATTATATATATGTAAAATGTTTACATATATGTGGCAGATATGTATATATAAGTTCCATAATATATATTTTATATGAATGTGTTTGGATATAATACTTGGGAGTATACATTTGATATTTATTTACTGAAAATACAAATTTTTCCAATTATTTTATTAATTCTATTTTCTAACATTTGTTTTCCTTTCAGGAGAGTTTGAGGTCTTTTCGAGATAAGAACTCATATAGCCCAGGCTAGCCCTAAACTCCTGATACTACTGCTTCAAGTTTCTCAATGCTAAGGGTATCCATATATCCCTGTGCCTGATTTTTATTTTCTACCATCTACTCTTCAGATAAATAATCTCAGAGAAGAAAACAATTCTTTCTGTGATAGTTAGAATACTCCCAGGTTCCTTCAGGTATCTTCTCTGTCAGTTCTAAATCTACTGAATTAGGCACCCAGTCTTCCAGAAAGTCATAATAATCATTTCTTCATCTGGAGGTACTGAAAGTGAGGGACCACCAATCTCATAGGCTTTTGGTTTGGATTAAAAGGACTGAGTAAGAAAATACCTCAGTACTTACCTCCACACTTAGTAAGCACCCTCAATGGCAGTTCATTTCCTGTCTTTCTTCTCTACTTCTCTGCACACATGAGAAACTGCCAATAACCACTGGGGAGTCTATAAAACTGATAACCGCACACCCAGGAGTTGCCAGCTTCAAATATGTCATCCTGTTGCCAAATCTCACATGCTGACTTTGATTTTGGATTCATGACTTTCTGCAGGCCCCTGTTCTTTCTGTCATTTGATCATAATATCCAACATTCTGTAGCACCTGCTATGTGTTATCCAATTTTCTCAAATGAAAAATAGCTCTAAGACCCTGACACAGTCATCCAGAGTTTCAAGCTTCCCTCGCAGCTAAAGCCTCGTACCCTCCACTGGGCCATTCTCTTTCCTCTGGTGGACAGACAGCCTTGGTTAAGTAGAAGGGCAAATGTGTTTTCCAGTACCAGTAATATTTAAGATTCAGTGTCAAAAGGAAGGAAAGGTGCTAAGTACACTTTATAAATTAAATGGAAGTTGATAAAATTCTACAAAAACAGAGGAGTACATTCAACTAACACTCAGGAAAAAAATATTTAATAAAACATCAGTAAATGAGATCTAACATTATATTACATATATGCTACAACCATATGTGTTTGTTAGAAGAATGTAAAGCTACTTTAATGTGAGAAGTTGGATTCATACAACTGGTTATATGAATAGGTCCAAAGAGAAAAAACATATGACTATTTGCAAATTCTGATATGCATATGCTTTGATACATAGAAACTGATTAAAATAAGAATTCATAGATATTAGCCTCACATATATAAAGATGTGCTACAGAACATTAAGTACAATGCCAGAGACTTTTATACTAAAGTCGTCTAAGAAGAATTATACTCACAATTTCCAAATCAACATACTGATTAATTTAATATTATTTATTAACATTGTTTTGGAATGCAAAATTAAGTAAGAAAAACACAACCCAAAACACAAGGATGGCTGGCGGGAGGTAACATTCAGTTAGAAAATAAAATATTAGAAGCTGAGGAAATGGTACAGTGAGTAAGAATACTTACTATGTGAGTAAAAGTTCAAATCTCCAGTCTGCATATTAAAGTTTGGTATGGCCATATGTACCCATAACCCCAGCATTGGAGACAGAGACAAGCAATTGGAGTATGTTAGCTGGCCAACCTAGCTAGAATGATGAACTTCTGGTTCAACCAGAAAGAGCATGTCTCACAGAGTAGGGTGAAGACATCGGGTATCTTTTTTGGCTTCTGCATGCAGGCACCCATGAATACATATCCCCCATAAACACTATATGCAATATATACACAGTATGTGTAGAACATAAAATATTTTGAAGATAAAATGCCATGCATGTAGCTGGGCATGTAAACATTCCCCTTTAATTCCAGGACTCTGCATACAGAGGCAGGTGCATTTCTGTTGAGTTGCAAGTCAGCAAAGCATACCAAGACCTTGTCTTACCACCAAAACAAAACTGAAAAACAATGCATCTAGAAACAGAAGAGAGATGAAAAAGTAATCATTACAAAAAAATTAGTAAAACACAGATTGTAACACAAAAGTAAAATACAATAGCTTTCACATGTTAAAATCAGAGCCAGGTGGAACATAAAAAGGTTCAAAAAAGACATTATTCATTTGATTAATAAAAGAAAATACACAAATGCTTGTGTGTATATTTAACAGCTACCATATTAGTTGCTTTCTGTTGTGGTGATAAAACGCGTGGAAGAAAGAGTTTCTGCTGGCTTAGGGCAACAGAGGATCAAGGGTTCATCATGGCAGGAGGCATGAAAGCAAGCTTCAGATACAGCCATAGAAGCAGGAAGCTCCTTTCTCCAAACACAAACACAATGTACAGTGAGTGAACTAGAGTGGGGGCAAGGCAGTGACAAACTTCCTCCCCGAGGTTGCACCCTGACTTGTCCCAAACAGTTCTACCAACTGGATACCAAGTGTTCGAACATCTGAGCCTCTAGGGGACACTTTCATTAAAACCATGAGTTTTCTTTGTTCCTTTCTGTTTTTCTTTTTGTTTTTTTTTAAATCTGCCCCCACCGTCTTTCTTTCTTTCCTTCTTTCCTTCTTTCCTTCTTTCCTTCTTTCCTTCCTTCCTTCCTTCCTTTCTTCCTTCCTTCTTTCTTCCTTTCTTTCCTTCTTTCCTTCTTTCCTTCTTTCTTTCTTTCTTTCTTTCTTTCTTTCTTTCTTTCTTTCTTCCTTTCTTCCTTTCTTCCTTTCTTCCTTTCTTCCTTTCTTCCTTTCTTCCTTTCTTCCTTTCTTTCTTTCTTTCCTGACAAGGGTTCACTCCGTAGCCCAGGTTGATATTGCAACTCATAACATTCCTCCTGCTCCTGCTTCCCAAAGCACAACTAAACAAAAGAAAGTCAAGATATGATTTAGACTCAATAAGCTATAGAGATGCAAATTTCCCCTGCATTCACCTCAATATGTGATGTGAATTGTATGCTATTTTAAAGTGAAGGCGCATGAATGTGGCACATACCTGCTCACATTCAAAAGAAGCAAATGATGAAGAATAAGCCATGAATTAAAAGAAAATGGTCCCCCCCTGGGGAAATGGTTTTGTAACTTCTTTTCATAGACTCAACTTTGGAACTAAGCAAATAATTTATATGATTTTAAAACAAAATTAAGCTTCAAAAGGCAATTATTACTAATAAAAAATAAAGCAAAAACAGGTGAACTTCACTGTGTGTTGTGTCAGATTCACAAAGGGATAAAGAAATCCACATGTTTGTAATGTAACTGTTTCATTCCTGCTGTGAGATGCCCCAGGACCAAAGAGCAGCTCTCCCAGGTAGCAGAAAAACTTCTGAAAGGAAGTGCTCGATTTATGATGACAGTGTTGCTATTCTGAGGCACTGTACGCACTAAGAAATAATGCAATTGAACAATTATGTGAAATGTGATTTTTGCCAACCCTATGGAAAGGGAGTCCTCAGAAATAAATGACCCATATTTTTGAATAAGCAAACTTAGGAAAAGAGGAAATTTTGTAGATTACAATAAAACTACCAAAACAGTTCTAATATACAGATTAGTAGCCACTTGGGTTGTATTTGGTTATTTTATAACTTCCATTAGCAGAAAACACAGGTCCTTTGTTGCCTGTTAAAATTTCTAAACAACTTCTCAGTGCTTGACCAGAGTTCCCTGCTAAGGGTTCCTGGGAGAGAGACTGAGTGGCAGAGGACTCCCAGGTATGGTTCTTCAGCTTCCCCTTCCAGTTGAAGCTAGGCAAATCTAGTTTCTTCTTCCCACATTTAGTTTTCTATGGTCTACATGACTCCAGCAAGTGCATGACTGTATTCACACTGGGTAGGGCTTCTCTCCACACCTGCTATGATGTTGAACACTGGCCCTTGCACTGAGTAACAAGTCCTGCATTCCTGACTACCCCAACTGAGTTCTTTTGAATTATCTCAGTCTTTTGTAAACCTATTGGATTAAAATCACCTGAAGATTTTGCATAAGTTCAGCAAGAGGATAGATTATAGATGTTAGATAGACATACATACATACAGTAGTGTCAGGTGGGTATGTGTTTGGGGTATGTATCAGTATTTGCAGTGCTCTCAATTCAGCATCCAGCATCCGACGGCAGCAGCTGGGAATAAATCAGGGACTGTGTTTTATGCTAAGTTGATGTAGGGGAAATCTCATAGCCTTATGAGATCACAATAAATAAACTTCTGAACAGTTTGTGTCACTGTTTCTTTAACCTTTATTTTAGTGTGTGTGTGTGTGTGTGTGTGTGTGTGCGTGCATGCACGCACATGTGTATGTGCGTGCAAATATGGGCTCTCATGGAGGTCAGAGGACAACTTACAGGAGTTGGTTCTCTCCTTCCACTACATGAATTCCAGGGAACAAAGTTAGGTTGTCAGGCTTTGATATAGTTGCCCTTCCCGCTGAACCACCTGCCAGGGCTCTGTTGGAGACATTTTCCCCCATTCTAGAAGTCCATGTTCTCCTCTGAGCATGGTCCAGGATTAGTTGTTTAACCACTAGCAAGCTCGAGTGGCTTGAGAACATCATCAATTGGCTGGATGTCAGGCAGTGACATAACTTGATTGGCTGTTGCCAATAACTTTGATTGACACAAGAACAGGAAGTAAACATTATCTGCACAGTCCCCACAATGGTGTATTCCTATTTTGTACTCCTCCAAGATTGGGAATCTGAATTGTTTCCATGGTTACAAACACTACTCACTGAGTCAGAGGCCAGAGTAAACATGGCGTGGGGCAATGGCTTTTGTCTGGGGCCACAGGCATTGGGATGCTATTTGTGAATTCTACCTTGGCCTGAGGAACCTATTGACACTAAGGTACTGTGAGCTTAATGGATTTCCCAATTCCATTCATTTTCCTATCTTCACATAAATTTCTGCCAGTTTGCCAGTGCTCAAAAGACTAAGTTAAGATTCTTCTCTCCTATAAAGCCCCAACAACCTTTTCTGGTGTATTGTGTCTCCCCCAAAGCCAGCAGATCCCTGGCTTAGCACACTCTTCCTCACTCTTTCTTCTTTGGCTGTCAAACCCTGCATTTCTGCTCAGAGCCACCAATTTATCACTTTCGTGTAGTCTTAATGCTCCTATCAGAATTTATATTCCAGCCCAAATCCTCCCTGGCATTTATACTATTACATTGATTGTTTATCTCCCTTGCTCCCTTACTGGGCTATAAGAGCTTTCATGGCAAGACTATGACATGTGGTGTTTACTTTTATAACCTCCCAGGACCCAAAGCAAAACACACACACACACACACACACACACACACACACACACACACACACACACAAATTAAAAATAAAGGAAAATGAAAGGCCTGCTATAAAGTATTCTTGCTTTGAAAGCATGGGATACATGGGCTGGAGAGATTGCTCAGTGTAAAAAATGCAAATATGAGGGCTGGAGTTTGGATTTCTAGAATCCCAGATGAACAAAAGGAAAAAGTCAGTGGAAGCGATGGATGGACAGTTTGAAATCTAGAGGAAGCAAAGATAGGGTCTGGGCCAAGGTAGATTGCTAGAATAACTGGATCTGTGAGCTAAAGAGCCTATCTGATTGAATAAGGTGGAAACTGAGCAAAGAAACTACAGACACATCCAGGTACACACAGACAGGTGCACTAGCGTGCTTACCCATACACGTGTGAACAGGCACGAATGCTAAACAGATACTCTTGAAAAGAAAGGGAAACATAACAAGAAACTGAGCTTTGCAGATCTGCCTTATTATTGAAAGAAAAGCCAGGGATGATGAAATCAGAAGAATGATAACATGAACATCATGTTGATTCTAACAAGCTGACTTGGTTTCCTCAGTATGATGACAAAGGTAAGGACGGCCGGGATACGATGGGGACTCTTCAAGAATAAGATAGGAGAACATGAACAATAGCCAAATGCAATGTGCAAACCAATTATATAGGCACTTTAAAATGAATTGGGAAATCTTACTATGCAGAGGGTATTAGATATTGTTATTAATGTTTACTGGGGGATAAAAGTGATGTTTTGGTTACAGCTTAATAAAATGCCCTTATTAAAGGGCAAACAATGTGACACATTTTATTTAAGCCACCGCAGCAACATTCTAAAGACAGAAAATGTTGCAGCTAACGTGCAAATGAGGCACTGTTGGGTGTGAGGCACAAGAAAACTGGAGCTGCCACTGCTCTTTGTCCCTCTTAGCTAGAACGAAGTTCCCAAGATTTCTTTAGTGGTACGGTTGGGCTTAGTTATTCCTGGAAGCATCTTTCAGCCATGAATGCATTTATGCTAATGAGGCACTCTGCGAGGTTCCCTCATGGAAGGAAGGATGAAAGTCAAGCCCAGGAGAACCAATTGTGCGATAAGAAAGTAGATCTCCAGGTTTCCCCCTCCAACCCTGAGGAAGGGGAAAGGAGAGAGGCCATTTCATTGCCCATGGCCAAGGATCTAGCTATGTTTCTTTGTGAGCTGCAGTAAAATGGCAGAGAGCTGGAGAAGGAGCTGAGGTGATACTGGGGTTGCTTCACATGCACAGAGCCCTGGCTTCTGTCTCTAGTGCGGCATGGACCAAGTGTGATGGTTTATGCATGGAATTCTAGCTCTTGGATAGTAGATGCAGGGAACTGTAGCCCAAAGACAACCTTGCTATATAGTGAGTTAGAGGCAGCCTGGACGTCACGAGAGCTTTTTCTGAATATATTAAACATTAAAATATATTTAATATACAACATATTACATTTGATTAACATTTATATTATAAATTTATATTTGCATCATATTAATATTATATATGTATTTGAGTATATCATATATGAATATGTAGATAAACAAATAAATAAATAAGCAAATTAGTTAGTGTAAGGCACTCTTCTGAGCTCTATGGGAGAAGGGAACACCTGAGTTTGCGAGCAGCCAGGCAGACATGCAGAAACCCCTCTGTGGCTATCATCTGGAGTGGGAGAAGTCTTGTAGGGCCCAGGATTTGACTTTCTGAGTCTGAACTAACTTGAGGCAATTGAGGTCAGGGTAGAACTGAACTGTCGGATTTCCAGATGGTATCAGAAAAGTGGATAAGTGGTTGTTGTTGGAGAGCCATAGAGGGTCATCACAGGTAAAGATGAACAAGCTTTGAATCAGAATGGGCTTCACTAGATTATTTTATTTTGTTTGGGTGTTTCAAAATGCCCCTATCAAAAAGCATTAAAAACTTGAAATAGTCTTTCAGATTTTTGTCTACTCAGAGGAAATACTTGCAACCTTTGGGCATCCCTGTGGAATGTAGTGATACTTGATTCCAAAACTAATTGTACATGTCCTGTTATAATACTGAATATTTTCACATGCATTTAGGGGGCATTTGTATGCCTTTTTGCCAAGAGCTGTTCTAAGGTATTTTATAAAGGAAAGGAAAGGCAGTTGTCCATAATAGAACTTTTATATAAGAAGGTTTATGCCAGCTTTATTCATAATAACAAAAGTATAAAAAGAAGCAACCCAAATATCCATCAACACGAAAATAAATAAAATGGGAGCTTATTGTGTGATGGAATATTTCTTAGTAATAAAAAAGAACAAACTACCCGTACATGGTTCAACATAAATGAGTCTCAAAAACACCGTGTTGAATGAAAGAAGCAAGACACAAAAGAAAACATGCTTTATGATGTGGGCAAGATTGCTCTGTAGGTATAGATATAAAAATAGTGGTTGCCATGGGAAGAAGAATGGAATAGCAGGAGAAAATGTTCTAGGCAGGCAGAAATGTTGTATTAACTTGACTGGGTTATTTACAAAGAAATGTGTTTGTTAAAATTCAAATTTGAGGACTGGAGAGATGGCTCGGCTGTTGACGGTACTGGATGTACAGTCAGAGAAACCAGAGTCTGGGCCAGCGCCTTTGTTATAAGCCAGGCCTCCAGCAAACCCTTGTAATCCCATCTCTGCTGCATCAGACACCTTCTGGCCACTGTTGGTGCACAGAGCCGTGCATTCATACAGCCTCACACCCATGAATAAATAAAATGCATATTAAAGCAATAACAATAGTGGCCCCTCAAACTCTATGCTTAAGATAAGTGCATTTCATTTCGCTCGTTGTACTTGGGGGATGGTAACTCCTAGGACTGTGTGGTCAGAGGTGAGCTCTGAGATTCGCTGGAAGAGGAGCATTCATTCCCAGTCTCTGTCCGGGTATAAACCCGTCACCCTATCACACTTCTCTGAGGCAGCCGCGCTTAGCAGTTGACTTCCTCTGAGAACTGCATTCCTCTTTCCTACAGTCACAACCAGCATTCTCAGGATGACACCATGGAAACAGCACTAGCTTTCTGTTTGGACACCAGTGACCTTGCCACTGCCACCCTCTTTGGATATGGCAGCAGGAGTATTAGCTGTGAGTGGGCTGCCCTGGATCACAAGAAACTCAGGGGAGAGGCGTGCGTCACTTCTCAGCTCAAAGAGCTTATCCCAGGGAGTTCAAGGTTTTCTGTTCTCCCAACTCACCCGCTGGGTTTCTCTGAGAAGTAGGATGAATGCAGAGAAGGCAGGGCTAGCAGAAAGACAACATTATTTTGCAAAAATTGAACTTGCTGTTGATTTTGGTATATAAGCACTGGCATGCATAGAATTCATGGGATCTGTTTATCCTTTGATAAAATGCGCTACTCTTTCCCAGACAGAGGATTGTGGTCCTCATTTTGATAGTAAGAAAATAAGCTCGCAGGTATTAAGGGACTTGGGAAAGGCTGGTGAGTGGCAGATATGGGTGTGCAGACCAAACCCCTCTGACCTCACCATGTGCATGCCTCCTGGCTGTCTTCAGACTGGAATATCATTTTGTCTGCCTTTAGCAGCAGCTTCCAACCAGCTCCTGCTGGATGGCAGTGGGCAAACACCCTATTAACCCTTAACGGGGAGACTCTGAGACACCTCTGCCAGGACGGCCACATCTGCCTGTCAGGTTAATGTTTGTGCTGCTGTCTCTCATGGTTACCTTCTCATCTGCTGCCTTTCATCAGTGGCCTTTCCTTCTTCCGTTTCTGAATTTTCTTCCACCAGCTTGTCCTTCAACTGTAGAGTAAACTCACAGGAAATCACTGAGAAAGCCTGGTTATGAGAAACTCAGACAGTAAGAGGGAGACCTCAGGCATTTGACTTTGCAACTTATTCTCCTGGCATTCTGTATATTATGGAGTTAAACTGACTGAAATCTCCCACTGAACTATACAGGTGCATGTGTCGATGGAAATCGGTAGAAATAAGTACATGAAAATAGCATATATACATAGGGTGCACTATCTGTACATGATATGAAACATCATATACTTTTTAATAATGTAAAGGGATGACTGATCTATCTTTGCAAATATCTTTGTCTTTGTTTAGCCACCCATAAAGGCTCTCCAGCAATGCTATCAACCTCTTAGTAAAATCTAGGCTCCCTAGAATAAAACAGATCTCCCATAATCTTCTTGCTCCAGCCCTTTCTTCTGTCTCATTCTCTGATACCTTTGTTGTTTCAATATTACTGAACCACTTAGAACTAGCTAATAAAGAATGGCATGCTATTTTACATTAGCAAGCCTCTGCTCTCCCCCACTGGCAAAGGTTCTTTTATCCCTTTCTCTTACAAAACTTTAACACCAATTCTTGGAGGAAGGCCAACCCTACTCCAGTAGGATACAAATTTGATTGCATCCGTGTAGACCCTATTTTCAAATAAAGTCACCTTCATAGGCATTTGAGTTTGAACATAGCATTTCAGGTAGACAAAATCCATTCTACAAAGGAGATGGAACCAGGCTGGTGAAATGGCTCAGTGGGTAAGAATGCTTGCTGTGCCAACCAGACAACCGGAGCCAGAAATCTAGTAGCCATGTAAAGAGCTAGGCATGTCTATGTGTGTCTGTAAAACTAGCACTGGGGAAAAGAACAGGTAGATCCTGACAGACCTCTGGCTAGCCAGTCTTGTTCAGTGAGAGATTCTGTTTGAAAATTATAAAGTGGAGAATGGAGAAGGACTGAAGTCCTGCTTTGGCTTCAGTATGTGTACACTCATTTGTTTGCACCACACATACACCACACCTACATAACATGCACACACACACACACACACACACACACACACACACACACACACACACACAGAGAGAGAGAGAGAGAGAGAGAGAGAGAGAGAGAGAGAGAGAGAGAGAGAGAGAGGCTGGACATATTACCAGGTAACTGATTCTTAGAAAATTGAAGCGCTATTGGCCAGACTGCAGGCTTGGGCAAACTGTCTGTGATTATTGAATACTGCAGGGCAATGGCATTGCAATCTCTATGGCAAGAATCTAGAAAATGATCAGATATTAAGAGCAGATGAATGTTCCATTTCAGACATGCCTTGAGAGGCCTCCGAACCTTCAGTTGTCAGAGTGGCATTTGACAGATGGGACTGAAGGTCTAGGGGTAGTGTTTGGCAGGAACACAGAGAAGGAAAACGACAAGGAACACAGAGTGAGAAGCATAGTATCACATGCCTAGGCTTCCCTTTGTTAGATGGATGTAAGAGTGACTTATCTTCATATTAGGAGATGTTTTCATTTATAGACTAATTTTACCAAGCGAATTACCTCAATCAAAAACTCCAAAAACTCCAAAATCTTATTATTTCAAACTTGAAAATAATGCCACAAGTAGTAAATTCCACACTTGGCTTTTGTAGATGCTTTGCCTTCAAAACACACAAACACTAAGATCATTGTATTAAATCACCCCTAGGCTATATGTGTTAGATGTACACAAACATAAATGAACTTCATATCCTCATATAATATATGCATTATACATTTCTACATGTGTGTAAATATTTCAAGTCAAAAAGTCTAGAATCTGGAAGTTCTTCTGGTTGCAAGTATTCTGAATGAGGGCCACTCAACCTGAGTATGCACCCAACAATTTAATTCTTGTAGTAATGCTGGGATGAGATAAAATGACTTCATCTAGGTTTCATGGCTTACAAAGGGGAAAGCAATAGAACCCCAGGGCTCCTATGTACAATGATTCTCAGGCCATGACTCCGTCACCTCACAGAATTTCCTTGGTTCAGGTTCACCTCACCACTCGTACTTTGTTGGCTATGGCCACTGCACATGGTGTCCCTTTCATGACAGATGAGCACTTGGCTTGAGTAATTGAGCCATTTTCTTCAGTTTCAAAGGCATCACACGTCTCAGAAAACAGAAATCCCCCAAAATACATGGATTGAGAAGAGCATCTCTTTCCAACATTATTTTTCCAGAGGGGGGAAATATCTTTGACCTTGATATGCCTAGGTTAATATGTTTTTAGATTTCTTAAGTGTATGGCATCTTGCTCCCATGTTTTCTGTATGCCATTTGCATGCCTGGTGCCTACATCAGATCTGCTGGCACCATAACTGTACAGATGGTTATTAGCTATCATGTGGGTGCTGCGAGTTGAACCCAGGTCCTGTGGAACTATGACAACTGCTTTTCATCACTGAGCCATCTCTCTAGCCTCTGATTTGCTTAGGTTTTTAAGTGCTATGTGGAAGCAAGAAAATGACTGTCAATGCCCACTCAAATCTTACACAGAAACATATAATTCCAAATACCACCCGTGTGATAATATTGACCAAAAAATTAGAATTTTATTCATTTCTCCATTTTTTAAGAGGGAGAAGAGAAGTAGCCTTATGTTTATAAGCTCTAAATGTTGTTATAACAATAAACATGACATTGGGGTTTCCCAAGATTAGATGGATTTAGTGTATTATTAACACAATACCACTCCATAGATGTTAAAAAAATAAATATTCTTTAGATTTCTTTATTCTATGCATGTGTGTTGTTTCCCTCATACACATGTCACATCCCAACAGAGGACAATTTGCAGAAACTGTCCTTTTCTTTAACCGTGTAAGTTTGGAGGATCAAACTTTGGCCATTAGGCTGTGCAGCGAACACATTTACCAGAAAAGCTGTCTCACTGGTCCAAACTATTTTTTTTTAGTTAAGTGGACTAAGAAAATCTGAAGCTGAATAAATGTACTCATTGGAGGCTCTGCCATGTCTTTCGATATAGGAGCATATCAAGCAATCCTTAGCAAGAGAGATTATGTGAAGGAATGTTCACTAAACTTACTTGAATACAAACAGGTTGGTCATTTGCCTAATATTGAGACTCAATAGATCAAAGATTTCTGTTTCCTTCTAGGACTGATTTCTGCTTTTAGCTTCAATATCAACTACATTGCTCTTTAATACATGGTTAAATTTCATTTACTACAATGTGAGCTATATGTAGTCACTAAATTTTCATTGTGTATCAGGACACCGTTCTCGGCACCAGGCTTCTGAACATCGGAGATGACAAGTGTGCCCACATAGGAACTCGCCTCCTCAAGCAGGGCCGTCATTTCCTTTATCTTATTTGGCATTGCAATTTTTTCGTACTGAATTTGCAACTTTAATTCATTTGAACTTCATTTCCAGTGCACTTTGCATGGCACGGAGAGCTGAAAATTGGGGAGACTAGCTCACTAATTTTCTGAATTGAAACAAAGCAGGGGAAGAGAAAAAGAGGGCTCTAAAAATTACAGCACATAGTCCCTGATTGCAGCCAACAGTAACAGGTACAACTACAGCAGCAATGCAATTGCACAGATGAAACCCCCGGGTTCCATGTTGTGCTTCTTCAATATTGTTCATACTAAAGCATACTCTCTGACAAGCTCGTTAGGTTTAATCGCACCTTAGGGTTTCGGTCTAAGGCGAGGCTGACAGTACAGAGTTGCACAGAGCACCTTTTTGTTCATAGAACTCTTCCTCTGTGTAGAAGAAAACAGGAGAGCTGGAGCAAGAGGTAGAAGGAGTAAGAACGAAGACAAACTGACGGAGACGGAGCTGTCCCCCAGTGCGTGCGTCACAAATCACTACAGTTTATCACTGCACATGTCTTATTTTCAATACCTTTGTAAATAAGGAATATGCATCACTCCTTTTTGCGTCACTCATGCACAGGAGACAGAAAGCAGTTGTTAATACAAAGCCTCAGAAGCGAGAAGCACTGACTCTCCCGGAGCTAGAAAGAAAGGCACTGATGAATGCATTTCCGCCCATAGCCTGCCTTCCTCTGGCTCTTTGCCTTCTGCTGGTGGCATCCTGAACCACATCAAGTCTTGCCTCTACGAATCCTTTTACTTCCGACTTTTAGTTGTTTTAGTTTTTGTCTCTTTTTTCCTCTCTGAATCCAACCACTGGCACCATATCTACACTTGTTAACAAAACAATTCAGTCAAGCCAGTTTTAGGGAAAGAACTACTACTAGTATCTTAGCCGATTCTGGCTAAATAAAACACATCCTACATCTGACACAAAAGCAAGGTTGTGACTCTTTCTTAAGTCAGAATGAGAGCAGGACTTTGAGATATGAAGAAATGGGGAGGCGGAACATAAAATGCTGTAAGGCATTAGGCTAGAATTTAGAGTAGGAGAGCCATCCGCTCGTGTGAGGTTTGACACAGCAGAAGTGTCTGCTGTCAGAGAAACATCCATCTTCAGATCAAACTGGAAGTCTCTAAGGAAGGCTGTCACCCCTACCATCTGAGCAGAGTCTTGTCACTGGCACCTGGGTGCTACTTTTTCTACTTTATGGCTTATGACAATGTCTCCCATAAAAGCCACAGAGACTTGGGCTCTGCTGACACCTGTCTGTAATTTCTCTGTCTTCTTAGGAAGCTAAGATTAGGTGTGGGTGTTGTCAGCTGAACTGAAGCAGGGCAGTGCTTAAGAGAGATGCTTTGAAGACAGACATCCATCAGAGCATTCAGCCTGGCTGGCAGCACTGAGAACAAGTCTCCCTGTTCACAGAATCCTGCCAAACCTACTTCTGTCCCATCACTGACTTTTCCCAATCGCACAGACACTTGCTTGGTACCAGACTATTACACAACTTGGATACTTCTCCAGTTGTCTTCTACCTATGGCTGAAAGCACACCCTTGTCACGAAGCCTTCCCCACAGTACCTGAGGTACCATCTAGGTGACTTTGAAGCTGTGAGACAGTGTACATTGGAGTCGGGCGACCCTGAATTCAAAATGCAGGTCCCACACTAATCATAGGATCCCAGACAACACTGAGCATCCATTTTGTACCTGTGGGGACAATAATTGTGTCCAGACAAAATAATTTGCGATATAATGGAATCATTGGAAAGGAGCCAAGTGTCTCCCAGGGGCTGGTCATATAAATCATGGTGCATCTATAGACACAGTTGGGCTACTTCCTTTTTCTAATGCATCTTTTTCAGTGGAGAAAGCTCTGCTATGGTACTCTCTACTGCTTCTAGCATTTTTCCCCATCTTCCCTAGAAGGTGGGTGATTATTATCATTGATGAGCTTGGGAATGAGAAGTAGGGCATTCTTAAACAGGCTTCATTTTATTTTAAGGGTTACCCGCAAGTGTCCTTATCCCCTCTTGGGGCAGGACCTGACTGTCTATTGCTGTCTGAGACTTGGGAGAAAGATTTGTTCAGTGTCAAGGTTTGATGTTAATAAGGCTACAAGTCTCTAACTTAGTCAGAGACTAAGGTCACGTTTATGTCTCATTTAATTCAGAACTTATATACGAAAAATGTATTCATCTAGAGTCTTCTTGAAGCCCTAATACAATACCATGAACTAATTCCATTCAAGTTGAAAATAGTTTGGTAAATATTTTTGGCACACAATAATAAAATAGTATTTACAGGATAGGGAAGAAATCACAAAATAGAAACTATGTTCTGATCCTATTCTTGCTTAAAATACATGAAGTTATGGATAGTCGTTATGCATATAATGAAATGACATTAGTAACTCAATAATAGGTCTCTTGGAGAAGTAAGTTAATGCATATTTTGAAATATTTTTAGCAAGATTCTAAAATAAAAGTGTATTTCTATTTTATTGATAAAGTACTAAAATTATTTATCAATGCTAAGAATCATGTTCAGAATTCTCAGAAATAATGGGCTGGGGATCTAGGTACTTAGCAACTGCAAGGTCCTGGGTTCAATCCTCAGTATTAAAATAGTTGTCAAAACTTCAAGTGTCACACCATTTCCTTAATGTGAGTTTGTTGCTTAGACTGCTCATTAAGCCCAGAAGTGATTATCAGTTAATCTCTTTCCACTTGTTTTAAAGGGAAACGTTTCCACAAACGCTAAGACCTTCTGATAACCAAGCAGCTTCAAAATGTTTTAATTTTTTTCTCAGTATGCATTAAATGAAGAAGGGTGGGGATGTTGGAGTGATGCATAAACAGATGACATGGAAATGTAGAATTGTCTGGATGGAAGCCCAGGATTGGGCTTAGACCTAAGGATTGCTAGCACCTATCTATGGAAAATTCAGTTGGTCTCCATCCTCATAGGCAGGCACCATGATTAAGCAGGCATCTTAATCAAACATGCCCTCTCTCTCTCTCCTTCCCCCTCTTCTCCTCCCTCTTTTTTTCCCTTCCCTCTCCTCCTCCCACCCTGAGATAGAGTCTCTCTATGTGGCCATGGCTGGCCTGGAACTTACTACATAGACCAGATTACCCTGGAATCTGTCTTTTCACTACCAGGACTACAGGCACTTACCACCAGGCTAACTCCTCTAGTCCTTTCCCTTGTTATTTTGACATAGGATCTCACTAAATTGTCCAGGCTGACCTTGAATGCACTCTGTATCCCAGGCAGGCCTTGTGCTTGCTTTCCTTTTGCCTCAGCCTTTAGGGTAGCTGGTGGGTTTTTTTTTAAGGCTTTATTGGTAGTTTAGGATTACTCTTTTTGGATTCCATAAAGAAGAGCTGAGATTGATTTAGATGAAATACCCTTTAGTATCCCAGTCCACTCCTTAGCCAGGGAAGCCGAAACAGGAGCTCTAAGAGCAATGCATAGAATAAGGAAACTCCATTTATAGACTTTGCCTTGTTTTGGCTTTGGGTCTCACTGTGTAGCCTTGGCTAGCCTGGAACTTGTTATGTAGACTAGTCTGGCTTCAAACTAACAGAGACCAGCCTGGCTACCATAAATAATAATTTTAACCATATTAAACAGACATATTCATGTTATATACACACATAAACTTACTAGAGATGCTGTCTGACCTATGGTAAAATTACTTCTCAGCAAACACACAGTAAGTTGAAAAAACTGTAAGTCAAAAACATCTAATACATCTACCTACCTAACAGTCTAGCTGGTCTGCACAGAGTACTGTGGGGGCTAAGCTGCTTCACCCTTGGTGTTGTTTAGGAGTTGTAGCTTGAGGGGGCAAAAATGTCATTGCTGCATGTTCCTTGTCCAGGGCAAGATCCTAATTCAAAAATTAACATACAATTTCCACCAAATGTATATTGCCTTTGCATCAAAAGTTGCAAAAGCATGTACTGAACCCTTCTGTCAGGGGCTATTTTGCAATCACCTCATGTTACATTGACCACGACCACAACATGTGTCAGACTTTGCACTAGTTCACATTCATGTTCTTATTTAGTTTCCTCAAATCAGATGAAGTCAATCATAGTATATACAATGTACATCTTTTAAACAACAACAACAAGCTGCAAAAATTACAGTAAAGATTTTGTTTTCTGGACCGGGCATCATCTCTGTGGTTTGTACACACATTATCTGACTTACAGGCAAATTAGTGTGCCCAAGTCATCCAGTTCTTTGTTAATGCAGCATGTGTAGAGTCTGAGGTTGAGGTCACCTGGTTGAAGAGAAAATTAGATATATTATACAGCATGGGTGGGGATGGACAAGAACATGGTACATGTCCTCTAATAATACACTTCAAATTTTTATGAAATGGGTAGTGGGGAGACTGCTCACAAGAGCCCATTCTATTCTTACAGAGGACAAGAATTCGATTTCCTACCATGTATTGGCTTCTGTGGGCACCTGCACTCATGTATGCATACCCCCAAAATGTGTATACATGACAAAATTAAGACAAATCTTTAAAAACTTGTACAGGGGTTACTAAGATTTGGAAACAAATAATAGGACCTCTGAGGTTAAGGGTAGGAATGTCCCATGGACCTTGGGCACTTGGCGGGTATTTTGGATCATAGTTGTCTCAAAGAACAGAAGAAGTACAATTCAGGTTGTTCCTAGAAGCAATATCAGTAAAATGTCCTTGAGATTCATTGAACATGTGACATTTTCTTTAGAGTTACCAGAAAAAGCAGAAGAAACAAATGTCTGCTCCATCATCTAGCTGCCTGGTAGGACTGTTGTGGTTCAGGTGGAATGACTTTCTCAAGCAGAGAAGACCACATCACAAGGATCCTCCAATTAGCTATGGGAAGAAGCAACTCAGGAGTTGCCTAAGCAACTGAGATCTCCATCAGTCAAACCCAACCAGGAGAACATCAAATGTTGTTCTTGTGTAACGTACGGAGTACTCTGTGATGGTATTCTTCCTGAGAAGGTCATGACTTTGCTTTGCTTTTGGCTTTAGGTAACTTCTGAAACTGGCAAGACAATCGTCATACATCATTTTAATGCACGCCAACGTTATCATTTGTCAATAAAAAAACACAACTCTCACCACAAAGGGAATAATTAATGGTTTATTCTAGAGCCAAATGTAAGTGACCAGGGACCAAGAACATACACTAAGGTCACCCCGAATTCTATGTTATAATGAGGTAAGAGTTCCATGAAAATTTATAATAACCGAATAAAGAAAACTACAAATCAGGATCCTCTTCAAATACATTAGTGGAAATAACAGTTAGTCAGGTCACAGACAAGTGGGGATATTTCATCTGTAGTTCTCGGATACTGTTTGATGGTACTCTTACCCTTTTGGTTGGTGGGAACAGGGGGTCTACTTTTTAAATCTAATGCTCACAAAGATATTACATAACATATATAGGAGGGTAATGACTAGCTAGGGAGAGGGCTAAAGATGCTTCCCTGTCATTGAAGTTCTAGTCCATTAATCAGCCTTGCAGAAGGTTCACTGTAAGCATCAATTCTTTCCAGGAACTTCCACTTACATGTTAAAAGCAAGTCTTACAGGCATCATTGTGGTTCCTGATCCCTTAGAATTTGAAGCTATACTCCTGAATATCAAGATAAATAATTTATATGTTATCCTACTGCTGTTGGGTTGGTCCCTAAACCAATAGGATCAGTGTCTTTATTTAAACACACACATATACACACACCAAAAAAAAAAACCCTTTGGGCACAGGAACCCTGTCAAGGAGAATGCCATATTTGATAGCATTCCCACAGATAGTGGACTGGCAGAAGAGATGTAACTATAATTTGACAGGGTGGCTCTAACAGTCTTTGCAAACATGGTGGCATAAAAAGTGGTTCTGGAATCTATGAGTCTAAAATAGACTCATAAGATAAAACAAGGCAGGGGCCATGTCTGGATTTTCCTGGGCTGTGAACAAAAATCTATTCCAAGCTTCTCTCAGACTTCTGGTGCTCTGTCAGTAATCTTGATATTCCTTAGCCTGCAGATGTACCATCATCACCCAGGCCTTTGAATTCATTCTCCCCTATGTCAAAATTCCTGTTTATATAAAGACACTAGGCATATTGGAGTAGGACCCATCCTACTCCTATATGACATCTATGTAAGTCGTTATATCTCCAAGGCTTGACTCTTCTTCTTAGGACCTTGGAGTTAGGCCAGGGAATATAATTCACCCCACAGCATTTGATGTGCATAGAGAATGAGAAAATTGGGCTATGTGGATAGATGAGTTAGACTTTGCTAATTTGAGACTCAGACTTGGGCATGTATTTGCCTCCAAACACATTGGCTCTTCCTCATGGAACAGTAGTGGCTCTGGAACCTGTACAAAAGTCCAATCTTTGAATATAACATATTCCTCATAGGACATCACGGGATGCAATTGTTATTTTCCATAAAGGCATTTGGAAGTAATCAGACTTACCTAGAGACAAAATCTTCAAGATATATGTGCTAGTTTTCATGTATTCTACTACTTGATTGCTTTTATTGGCCAATAAATTAGAGATATAGAAGAATGAATACAATTAAGATAAAAAAACATCAGTAACTGATTTCTTATCCTTTTTTAGTGATGAAAGACTTACTTTTGGGAAAAGAAGTAACCCAATGTTTGCTTGAGTTACTTACTGTTATTTCAAGCATTATTCTAGGCCTGGGGGTGGGGTTGAAAGCTCAGTGTCAAATGGTGTGTAGAGCATAGGCACAGTTCAAGGTCAGTCCCTAGTATAAAGGCATGCATAGACAGAGGCATATAATTATGAATATTCTTATTACTACAGAATTTCTAGTAATAGCCATTAATGATAGTTGAGGCTTTAGAGGTATTGAAAATATACATAATTTTGAGGTGGGAGTGTAAAAAGATAAACTTCAAAGGGTGAGAGGATTTCAAGTTATAAATAAGTCCTACTGATCAATAACAAAAGAGATTCATTGTTGAAAGCAATACAAATACTAAATAAAGAAATCAAATAGGTAAGGATTATAATAGAAGTATCCTTTTGGTAGTAATAAACAATGAAACTATGAGAATGAGATTTTGGCCTTTGGTTATATTTTCAGATTAAAAATTGTCTGGTATTGGCAATTCATATGGAAGATACCATAAGAGATTTATCAATGTGCTTCAAATCTACAACATGGGTACGCTTTGATCCAGTCATTCTAAACATAAGAACTTCTCTGAAGGAGTCAATAAAGATTATGTGATAATATACTTAATGATAAGAAAAATAGAAACAAAATAATAGTAATATTTAGTGAACTGTATTCCAGTTATTAATAATAAGTACTTTGCATCTATTAACCAGCTTAATTTCTAAATACTTTAACATGAATCCTTATATCATTATTTATAACTATTTGACAGGAATATAACCATTTTACAGCCTTGAAAACTGTTTTGTAGAGAAGTTAAGCAATTTAGGTAATTTCTTAGGAGATTATGAAAGGAAGTTTATTGTACCATTGCTGATATAACAAAAATATGTACATCAGCTGTCAGATTAGGTGTGCGGTTAAATAAGGGGACATTTATACTCAGCTATAGAAGAATGGAACCTACAAAGAGAAAGGTATGGAAAAATAACCATAATTTATTGTCAAATTGAGAAAAGCAACCACAAGCATTGTATATGCATTCTCGGGATATTGTCTCCAAGATACTCCCTAGATATCAACATCTGAAGGCGCACAAGGTCCCTTGTATAGAACGCCATGGTTTTTGCATGGAATCCAAAGGCATCCTCTCATGTGCTTGAAATCACCCCCCATCTCCTGATTCATAATATACTGTAACTGCCACCCAGACAGGGCTTACATTGTGTTGTTTATGAAGGAATGACCAGAAAAACAACTAGGTACATTCAGTGTACATGCACATTTTTTTCAGTTATTCCAGTCTACAGATGATTGGATCTGCATATTTACAACCTGTGAATTTAGGTCCCACTGGCACAAAGTACCACCTGAAATTAATTAAATATGCATCAGCATTTCAATTGTGTTTTTAATAGTCACAGTAATTCTCTTGGGAAAGACTATAAGCTCCTCTCTGTGAAATGGACATTGCTTTAACTTTAGTAGTAAAATGTATGACTGTTGTGACTGTCTGGGAAGGTACATCTCTTCTTTAACTGAATCCAACAGTGGGAGATGGGACAAAATTGTTATGCAAAATTGTTATCCTCATCTTGGGATGAGGTCTATGTTCCAGTGGTCCATGGACTGGCAGTCCTCAGTGTGCCATTCCCCAGAGCTAGGATCTTCATGAGGAAGGACATAGAGTGGGAAGCCATTGGTTCACTGAGGTAGCTGGCCTTTGAAGGAAATGGACTGAGTTCTTTTGAAAGCTGGTTCTTGTAGAAAGCCAAGCTTAAGCCAAGCATCCATTTGTCTGGCCAAGCTTTAATTTCTTTCCCCTGATATAATTCCTATTTATCATGAGACCTTACCATAGCCAGTGCTAGCCTGCCTCAGGTATTTCATCACAGCAATACAAATAGTACGGTACAAAATGACATCATTTTTACTGAGCACTCATCAGAGGGCACTCATACAAAAGTGGGTTCCAACCTCCTGACCCCAATCTTCGGACTCAGCCTTTGAAGCTAAGATTGCAGTGTAGAAAGGACTGAGAAAAGGGTGACTCATTCTCTCCTACTCATCAAATCTGGTTAAGACACTGTCTTTCTTCAGTTAGAAGGAGGTCTGAGATAATGGGCAGAGGAAGATCAGAGTGATACAGAGAAGTGAAATCTATTGAGAAGGAGGTGTTTGCCTAAGTAAACAATTACTGGCTATGATCTATAATGTCAAGATCTTCAAGCCTCAGTCTGTGGAATCTACGGTTGTCCCCTTGACAGCTATGACTAATGGACTGGGATGAAATCCGGATGATAAGGTTAACTTTACATATTCTGTTGCCAGTGATGTCTACTTGTATTTGTTGTCTGAAGTAAACACTCTATAGCCCTGGTTGGCTTACATCTGTCTCTGTAGTCCAGATTGTTCTCAACTTCTTGGCAATATTCCTGTCCCATCCTCCTAATTAACAAGATAAACATGAGCCACCATAACAGTGCCCAGACAATAGTCCTCATAGGAAGTAGACTGAGTCTTCATGGTTGAGGAGGAAACTATGACACAACTGTCGGAATCCTGGGTGAGATGGAGAGGCCTGAAGATGGTCCATGACTGGCTTTGAGGATGGAGGGAAAATCCAAGATCAAAGTTAGTAGAGAGTCACTAGAAGCTGGAAAATGCAAGCAAATGAATTCTCCCCTTGAGGTATGAGAAGGAGCCAGCCCTGATGTTATCTACTCATCCATCAGACAGTGTCACCCTTCCAGAATTTCTAGAACAATAAATCTCTGTAGGCTATGATACTGGCTAGTGTCAATTCATTATAGTAGCAAATGAAAATTAATATGTGGTACTCAAAACGGCAATCAGTCCTCCCACTTCTGAGTTGGAAGTGGTTAGATCAAGGGTTCAAGGTGAGTCTTGATGACATAGTGAGCTTAGGCCAGCCTGGTCTGTGGGAGATCCTGTTTCAAAAACCAAACCAAACAAACAAACAAAGAAACAAAACAGAAGCAGCAGCAACAACAACAAATACCAATGAAAACTGTTTTTAAAAGAGCATAAGCAAAAATGTTCACATCATCACAAAAAGATCCATAGGACTCTATTAACCATAGTTCGTAGTAGTGAGGCAAAGTCTTTCCTTTTTGCATATAACACTAAGAATTCTCAAACACAGTGCAACACACTGGGGTTTTATTTACCTGGCATTGTAGAAACTGGCAAAAACATTCTCAGGAGGCAGTCCAAATAATGAAACACTCCTTTAAAATGTCAACAGTTCAACATTTTAATCATTTTTCCCCAAAAGATCATAAATACCCATGTTTCTTCCTGTGAAGATTCAGACCTCTAGTACTTTGTTTTTATCATAATTTTTCTTCTGGAGAATTTATGCATGTAAATGATGAAATATTATATTCATCCCCATTTTTCTCCTCTAATTGTCCCCATCACTCCCAACATATCCTTCTCCAATTTTAATAAAATTTTACTTTAATAACCCTCCAAGTGCAGTTAGGGCTGCCCATATGTGCTTGGGCATGGAGGATCCAAGAGTATGGGTATGCTCCCAGAGGAATTACCTCAAAACTACTTCCTCCCCTAGCAACTACTAATGTCAACAGCTCCATGGATAGGTCAGGGGCCTGGAGAGCACCGCCTCCATCTAGGTCAGCATGCCAACTGGCTTGATCTTGTGTGAGCAATTACAAATGCTGTGGAATTTGGAAATGTAAGGGCCATGTCATGTACAGAAACAGCATTTTTATAGCTCATCCTCATCTTCTCTGACATTCCTTTCTCCCTCCTCTTCATAAGTATTCCCTGAGCATATAGAATGGTGGTTAGTATCCCTGCCTGCTTAACCTTCTTCTTTGTCTCTTCCGTCCATTTATTTCTCCTCGCCTTCCCTCCCTTTCTCTTTCTCTCTCCCTCCTTTTCTTCTCTCAGTTTCCCTTCTCTTTAAGTCTATAACTGAGGCCATTAAAGGTGCCTGGATAAAATAGGACCCAGGTATTCAAACCCCTTCCAGCACACTGAGATGTTGACATCTAACTGTATTTCAAACTCCTAACTTGTATTTCAAACTCCCCTGAAGTTCTCTGGTGTCTGAATCCTGCAGGCAGATTATTCTAATTGCCTCTCTCCTACTCTCTGGATGGCTGGGTCACCTCCACCCACTGCTTCTCCTCCTGCTTGCAGCAAGCTCTGGCCTTTTAAAATTGCTGCTTCTAATGTGCTACCAAAATAGGAAATCAGAAAACTAAGCTTGTAACAATAGCTTCTGAAAGAAGAGCTAAGCTTCCTAAGTGGTTTTCTTGTGAGTAGCTCTTGGGGACATGTGCATTTACTTTGTGTGTGTGTGTGTGTGTGTGTGTGTGTGTGTGTGTGTGTGTGTGTGTGCGCGCGCGCGCGCGCGTGTGCGTGGGTGCTGGGGATATGCCTGCTAGATCGGTAAGACCCAGCTATATAATTATCAGTTTTTAATCTATTTTTTTCCATTCTGTCTGTCCAGCCATGAATTCTATAAACAACTGTATCCTACTAATATAGATTTTAAATAGGCTTGATTTCTTGTGCAGCTATTATGAGCAGGACACTAAAAGTTCTACCCTATATGGAGTCTTGGCTGGCATAGTGCACTCAGTGGAATGCATAACACCTCATCTCCCACTCAAACGTGTGAAATGAAATACCTGAATCTTGTTGCTCACTGAGCACATCTCCCTCTGAGGCTGGGACAAAAGGGCAGGGCAGTCTCTGCTGATTTTCTGGAACACAAATGCTAACAAATGTGTCTTGTTAGTCTGCTGTCAGGGGCGAGATGTGTATCAGGAAGGCTGTGTGTTTGAAGACACTAGAATAATTCCCTTCTAATAAGTTTCCATCTTACCGAGAAGCTGAAATGCTGCCAGGAGCCTTCTAAGAGGTCGGCTCACAGCACTGGAGTGTGGGATTAGACATGTCTACATTTCTGAGAAAGGCCAAGGCCAGCTGAGCCCCACCCATGTGGGCACTCAGTCCTTAAAGCCGGAGTCCAGGGGCACTGGCAAACTAGTATAGATTTCGAGCACCTTTTAAAACGCCCAGAAATGTGTTGCTAATGGGCTTTCTTCGTCCCTTCACAACCCCTTCTTGTGATGGGGAAAGAAGGGGTTTCCTGGATATGTTCAGGGTCGATTGTTGGAAGTCTGAGATGTAGGCAGTGGTACATTGGCTTTTGTTTTCTTACAAACTCTCCATTCCTCCAGCATCCATTCCAGAACACAACCAAGGAGGGACTTTCTGAAGGCACCTCTCCTCTGACTGCAGCGAAAGATATGTGATAGGTTTAATGGTCAAACACATGTCACTTCCTTGGATAACGCCGATCTCAGGTTCCTTTCTTTCCTTCAGGCTTCCCTTCAGGCTCCTTCCGTAACAGGAGGACAGCGTTGCCATTCCTTCCCTCCTTATACCGAAAAATGTTCTGCTTTCTACCGATCCCAAACTATATTTAAACTCTAAATTCTTTTCTTTACCCCCAGGGATCACCAGGCAGCCTCCTCCAAATAACAGCTAATGAAATAAAGAGAAGTCCTGTGATTTTGTTTTTCAACAAAGAAATACCATTGCAGCCTGCAAACTAATTCCATTTGTGATTTAGAGGGGCTGGGCACCTTCCTAGGAAACTCCCCAGGGAGAGGATGGATGGCCATTGCGATATTGCATGAAAATTAGTATCAGGCCACAAATTATTGGACCCCATTAGGATTTTCTTTTAGGTAAATTAAGGTTATATATCACAATCTTCCAAGAGCCTTGGATGTTTTGAATCCTCCAAATTAACAGAGCATTTAAGATTTCCTGTAATCTAATACTGGACATGATTAAAATACAGAGCCCTTTTCTTACAATAGGTTTCTCCTGAGCAGCAGCCTCATGAAAGAAAGAGAGAGAGAGAGAGAGAGAGAGAGAGAGAGAGAGAGAGAGAGAATTAGAGGAGAAATTTCATAATTGAAAGGTTTTCTGGTAAAGACAAGAAGTCTTGTTGTTAGCATGTAACACACACTGAGCATACTAATGATTCTATTCATCAGAGCATCAGAAAATGTAGAAGATATGTATTGTGCATTTGTGTGTGCATAATGAGTGTATTTGTGTGTCTACCTGCACATGTTTGTATGCTTGCAATGTGTATGCTCACCAGCATATATGTGTTTATGTGTGCATGTGTTTGTGCCTGGTTATGTGTGTGTGTGTGTGTGTGTGTGTGTGTGTGTGTGTGTGTGTGTGTGCTTGTGCTTGTGTGTGTGTGTACATTTCAAGCCACACAGATGCATCATATTTCCTTCAGGCAGACATATCTGTATTTATATTCCACATCTTTATTTATTCAAGCCTCACATTTAAGCTGGATTTCATTGTGTTTTCTACATCCTTTAAGTACCAAGTTGATATTAAGCTCTAACACGTAGCATGCTGCTCATACAGCACTGAGGAAATGTATTCATTACTGTCCAGCACAACCGTTGGCATAGTGTACATTTTATCTTAAGTTTATAAACATTTTAGCCATATCCAAGTGAAAAAGCTGTGTCCTCCACTGAGCACCAGCTCCTCAGAGGTCTTGCATTCTCCTCAACAGCTCCTCTTTGAAGACTTCACTCTAAACCTCTGTATCTCAGCTGTGGTGGTTTGAATAGAAATGGCCTCCATAGACTCATGTGTTTTAATGTTCTGCCTATAGGGAGTGGCACTATTAGGAGATGTGGCCTTGTTGGAATAGGTGTGACCTTGTTGGAGGAAGTGTGTTACTAGGGGGCTTTGAGGTCTCAGTAGCTCAAGCCAGTTCTCAGCACCATGTCTGCCTGAGCACCATCATGTTTCCTGCCATGAGGTTAATAGACTAAACCTGTGAACTGTAACCAACTAAATGTTTTCCTTCCTAAGACTTGCTGTGGTCATGGTGCCTCTTCACAGCAATGAAACCCTAGCTAAGACATCTGGGTTTGTCTCAGCTCACATTACCATCAACTGAGAGTTCAAGTTTCATATTGTAAATAAGAGAGGAGCCCTGAAGCTGCTTGCTTGTCGTGAGGATTTTGTTTAAGGAGGAGATATGAGTGGAGTAGAGTTTTTCTTGCCCAGCCTTCCCTCCGTTTCTCAGCATCTACCTGTCCTTAAAGTCCATCTATCATGAAGAGCACTCAGACTTCCTAGATGATGTCACAGAAGAGCTATGGACTGGAAGGAAGAGACCAGCTCCCACTTCCAGGATTGTCACTGACAGACATGACTACGCTGGCGGGGTCCCAATGTTAGCAGCATGTAATCTCAGCTCTGCATATGTTACCTGGCTTCGTAGTCTTAGGTCTGTTAAGCTGAGATGGTTATTCCCTTATATCTGTAGAGGATTGGTGTCAGGAACCCCATATGCAACAAATTCTGTCATTGCTTCAGTCCTCTGTATAGTAAAACCTGAGTGTGGCAACATTTGCTTGGTATCCTAGTACTCAGTGGATGCGATGGGTGTGACCTGGAGTCTCACTGGCCAGCCAGTCTCTCCCAAATCAAGAGCTCCAGGTCCTTGTCTCAACAAATAAGATAGAGGTTGTTCGAAGAAGATTTCCAAGTGTTAGAACATTGGCTTGCTTGCACCTTTAGGCCTCGCCCTTAGCCTGAATTGGGCCACACCTCCTGGCAGCTCTCTCTAGTAGTCTGAGCTGTCACTTGACAGCTCTCAATTTATAGTACCTGGATCCTCGTGTTCTTTGTCACTCATGCCATGTTGAACTAAAACACTTAATTTGAAACTTACCACCATTTATGAAAGGTTATAAAAGTCAGATCTTACTTTGTTTGGGAGGGGGGTTGTCTCTAAACTGCTCGAGGGTATTTGTTCAGGGAGGTATTCTGAAGGATGTTCCCAAAGAGGCTTCTCAGGCTCCTGCTACCATGCTCCCTTCTTATTCTCACTCTTAAGGATGCATCTCTTAAGATCTTAAATGGAAGTGTCTTTCTTTATCTCCGCCTCCCAAGAATAATTAGATTTCCATGTACTATACTCTCTACCTAGTCCTCTTCCAACCTTAGGGCTTGATCATGGGCCTTAAGAGGCCCATTCATTCTAATGAACCTTATTCCTGGAAGTAGTTATGAACTAGGTGTCAGTTTCCTTCCTGGACTTAGCATTGTTGTAACACCAACATGAACCTCTAGCCTCTATATGTATACACAGAGGCAAACACACTAGCAAACACATGTACGTACACATGAATATATTCACCTCTCTCTCTCTCTCTCTTTCTCTCTCTCTCTCTCTCTCTCTCTCTCTCTCTCTCTCACACACACACACACAGAGCAGATTACTTTCATAGAACTCATATCCTCCAGCATAAATAAAACTATCTTTAGATTATTATAATAACTAGTACAATGTCAATGCTCCGTAAATATGCTTTATGGCATTGCTGGGTAACAATGACAAGGAAATGCCAGTATGTGTGAATATAAATGCAACTCTTATTCTTTCCCCACATACTTTCCAGCCAAAGTTAAGCAAGTCTGCAGAAACTAACCACAGGAACACAGAAAGAAGACTGTCCCCCAGGTAGCTCCACTTCAGAGTGTGAAATATGCGTGGAGAGAAGTTCAGTGATCTGACCCATAGGGAACTGAGATGTGAACACAGTCCCTGGTGTCAGCAGTGCAGAGTGAACTGTCTACCAGGTTCCGTTTCTTTGTTGGATGGATTTCTGTACTTCCTGTGCTGGTTTATGGTAAGTTCTATCTCTTTCTAGTTTGCATGTCAACTTTTCAACAGGAAGCCAAAACTTGCCATTATTTGGTGATTGCAGATACACACTAGGATTCTACAGCCAAGCTCACAGTGGTTATAACTACAGTCTCAAGCTCAAGAAGTTAGCACAAGCCATAAACTAAGTGTTGCCCTCAAAAAAATCATTCTCCATTCCCAATGGCAAGATTATTAGTAAGATTCTATTTTGTTATGTGTTTAGTGTTTTATTTACTCTCTCTCTCTCTTCTCTCTCTCTCTCTCTCTCTCTCTCTCTCTCTCTCTCTCTGTGTGTGTGTGTGTGTGTGTGTGTGTGTGTGTGTGTGTGTGTGTGTGAAAACAGCTTTATCAAGTCTGTTCTCTCTTTTACATGGGTTCCAGGGTTGAATTTAGATCTCAAGTCTAGCACAGCAAACAGATTAACCTGCTGAGTCCTCTCATAGGATCCTTTGTTCTTAATTTATGCCAATGTGCTTAAAATGTAGACTACTTTCTAGAAATGTTACTTTTCTAAAAATCAAATTTTTCAGGTTTTGCTAAAATGAAAATTTTTACATACATGGCTAGGTTGAATCTGGATTGTCCCCTAAAGGATCATATGTTGAAGTCTTGGTCTCCGGTGGGCTTTTAAAAACATCATAGAAAATTTGGGAAGCAGATCTTGACTGAAGAAGTAGGACTTGAGAAGATGTTGAGAGACTAGCCTCTGTTCTCTGCTTCTTGTTTGCAAGGCAGTGAATAGGTTTCTTCTCCCAGCTACTCCTAACATGGTGTACTCCTTGACCCCAGGCCAGGTAACCAGGTGTAGACTAAAATATCTGAAATCATGTGCCGAAACACATCTTTCCTCTTTTTAAGACATTTTCTTGGGTATTTGATTATAGTTGCATGAGGCTAGCACAGAGACATATTAACATCTGGAAATCCACAGACCACAAGAAGCTCAAAAAGAAGGATGGCCAAAGTGCAAATGTTTCAGTCTTTCTTAAAAAGGGGAACAAAAATATTCATAGGCAGGATATGGAGATAAAGTTTGGAGCAGAGACTTAAGGAATGGCCATTCAGAGCCTGCCCCACCTAGGGATCTAGCCGTGTGTGTGTGTGTGTGTGTGTGTGTGTGTGTGTGTGTACACACACACATATATATATATATATATATATATATATGCGCCAAACCTAGACAATGTTAATAAAGCCAAGAAATGCATGCATGCTGACAGGAGCCTGATATAGCTGTCTACTGAGAGGCTCAGCCAGAGTGAGACAAAGACAGAAAAGACAGAGGTGAATGCTAGCAGCAAACCATTGAACTGAGAATGGGGTCCCCATTGGAGGAGTCAGAGAAAGGTTTGAAGGAGCTGAAGGGGTTTGCAACGCCATAAAAATAATAACACCTATGAACCAGAGCTCCCAGGGACTAAACCACTACCCAAAGACTACACATTGACAGACCCATGGCTCCAGCTACATATGTAGCAAAGGATGGACTTGTTGGGCACCAATGGATAGAGACGTCCTTGGTCCTGCCAAGGCTGGATCCCCCAGTGTTGGGGAATGTCAGGATGGGGAGGCAGGAAAGGGTGGGTGGATGGGTGGGGGAACACCCTCGTGGAAGAAGGGGGATGGGGATGGGATAAGGGACTTATGGCCAGGAAACAACATTTGAAATGTAAATAAAAAATATCAAAAAAAAAAAAAACAAAAAACAAAAAAGAAACCACAAAACAATCTGGAAATAAGTGGCTTTGTTTTTAGATGGTCTGATTTTAAAACCCTTTAGTTGTTAATGCCATACCATCTTTTAAAATTAAAATTCTGTAATTTCTGTGAAAACAATAGAGAACAAAAACCAAACAACAAACAATAAACAAACATGTCTTATGGTAAATAGCCTTTCTACTTTCAACTGAGGGCTGAAGCAGGGTTGGATGAGAAGGTGTGATTCCTCAGAGAGGAGTCTAAGTAGCACAGGTTCCCAGCAGGCTTAGCCATGATGAGGGCATTCCTGCTGTGGCTGTCTATGAGACTTCCCTATGTGGCTTCCCTTGAGAGTATCTGATGGCCCTAAAAGAAGTCTATAGCATCTCTACCTTCACTTAACGATGCACTCCATCCCCACAATCCCTTTTGCAGAATTCCGAAAGCCAAAAGATTGAAAGTTGAAAGCTGGAATTTCTCTACAAAAGCCACTGGGCTGGAAAGCTTGCCTTTTGGCTCAGATGGTATGCTAACAATCTCCCTTGCAGAAGCAGTGAGGCTGGATTGATATCAACAATGACTTGCTTTTCTCAAATTTAGGCAATTATGATTTTCAAAATGGATGTGATTCCAGCATGCAGTTTGAAAAGGCCGAAAATGAAAGGCCTGCCCCTAACTCAAGAATCCATGCTACTTAAGCCTCCTAAGAAAATAGTCAGGTTTGCTACCCAGCCTTATCCCTGGACTACTCTCCCTACTTGATGGTCCAGCAAAATTTCTTTCTGATGACCCACCTCACTTTGGATTTATCAAAAGCCTACACAGTACAGTCTTGGGGAGAGGTCGCTAAGGACACACAGTCTCTGTGAAGAAAGTAAAAATTGTGAGACAAATGAAAGATAATTGTCAGATGAATACACTGTTTACCTCTTCACCTAGAAAACTGCTCTGGCGTCCGGTTAGAATATCTTTGTCCACTTACATCTGTGACTTTCTCTTACTGCTCATGGAGCCTGCATAGGAGCCAATGGCACAGGGCATACTGCTGTAGACAGGTGCCCTAACCTTGGCAAGCATTCCAGCTGTGATGACATCCCCTAAGATGTCAGGGAGCACATCATTAAGAGAAATTGCTCAGGCATACTGAGGTGGGCAAACGCGTCTCTTCTAGCAAATATTTATTTTCCTACTTTCAGCACAAATAGTGTTGGCGAATGACAGTGGTAAGGTTATCAATGAAGGACAGGCTGTTTAAGGAGATACAGGCAAATAATCACTTTGTAGTTTTGTCCTATTAGATAACAAACTCATTTAAACAGTTTCCAGTCCAGACTCAGCAGGGCTGGCTCCTCCCTTACCCATGACTGTTCATATTTTTATAGTCATAAGCCTCTTTATAGTAAACAAAGAGCCAGTTCAAAGTGACCAGGCAGGAGGCTCATTCCTTCTGACAGACATTGTAACATTGACTCTCATACCACAAACTCCATGGTCTGATTTCTTCACAGTTGTATTTGATATGAACACAATGAAAAGACAGGCATGGAGAACAAATAGTTTCTGTCCATTTCTTGTCTTCAGGTCTGTGACTGACCTTTCTCTCTCTCTCTCTCTCTCTCTCTCTCTCTCTCTCTCTCTCTCTCTCTCTCTCTCTCCCTTCCTTCCTTTCCTCCTCTTCCCTCCCTCCTTCCCTCCCTTCCTTCCTCTCTCCCTTCTCACCTCCATTCCTTATGTTCTTTTAGCAGGGATTTTATGTGGACCAGGTAGCCCTGAAAGACCTGTCATCCTGCTTCTAGTACTGCCGTACAGGCATGTTTATATAGTTTATATGCCTAGCTCATACAGTGGTGGAAATAAAACCCAGGTCTTTGTGCATTCTAGACAAGTACTCTATAAGCTACAGTGTGTTCCCACCCCCAGAATGATGTCAGAGAGATGCAGGAGAAACTGGCACCAACAGCTAGAAGCTGGATGCTCAGAGCTGCTTACGCAAACACTAAGAGTAGTCTCTCTTCCATTCAAAAGGAAAATGATTGGACTCATGACACTTGTGTGACAAGTGAGTACGGTCATGTTGGTAACAACTTGATGTGAGTTCACAGAGCCTAGCATAGTAGCTCATGTCTGTAATCCCAACAATGGGGAAAGCTGGTGCAGGAGGATCTTTATGTTTCAAGGTATCTGTTCTACGTGGCAGAGGCAGGACAAGAACATCAGCAGACCATGACCCTGTTTCAATAAAATAAAACAAAAACCCATAACAATAAAACAAAACAAAACAAAACAAAACAAAAATACCCAAAAACCAAACAACAGTGTCCGGCATGTTAAGAAGTACAAATTGTAAATTGTAATTTTTTCAACCTGACTCCTATGATTTAACTGTGACAACCAAAGAGTAAGAAGGCAAGAAAACGAACATTACCTCTCCCCATTTCCCACCTCTTTCTGAGCTTTTAAGATTAAAGAAAGAAGCCCATGGTTTCAGGCTCACCTTTGCAGGTGAGCTGAGCTCTCTTTCCCCTACTCTGGCAGGAGCCTCACAATTAAAAACTAAACTAAAATGTCACTCTTCAGGTTTTTATTTTAACCAGCCCACAAAATTTTTTTCATCCGCCTTTGCCTTTCAGAAAGCCTGCAGCTGACGGCAGGGAAGGCAGACGGCAGCAGCCTTTAGATGTCTCAGATTCTTGAATTTTCTGCCTCTTATTAAAATTCCATCTCACCCATCGCCTGATCCCACAGGCCCCTGCTGCAGCTCCTACCGAGCTGAGCCTGTTCAGGTTTGATTCATTTATTCATCAAACATTTAATCTCCTACATACCGGGCACTGCACCAGGCCCTGCACCAGCTGAGTGCATAAAGAAACATTTCTATATCCAGAGAGCTCAGTTTAAGAGTTAGTAGATACATATATGTGTGCATGCGCATGCCTGGGTCCCTGTACATACATACATACACACACAAATTTGCATACATACATACATACAAACACACATGGCACATACATAAACACATAAGCACACATACACAACATTTACATGCACACACACATGACATATACATGTATGTACACATTCATACAAATATACACACATAGGCATGTATATACATATACACCTACACACATACACACATGGGCATGCATACATATATATGCACACATACACAGATACATAAACACACAGAGACACACACTCATACATACATACATACATACATACATACATACATACATACATACATATCAAATGAAGCAAGGGGGAAATGGCAATACAGAATAGACAGGAGAAAGAGAGGCAACAAGAAAGAATGTTTCAGAAAGGAGATAGCTTGCTGTTCAGCTCAAAGGTGCAAAGCTTTCCCAAAGCCTCTTGCTTTCTCTGACTGTCCTCCATGGTGCTTTCTCCCTCTGTCTCCTTTTGTCTGTCTGTCTCTCTGACCCTCTGTCTCTCCCCCTCTCCCCCATCTGACTCTTTCTCTCTAATCCTTATCCTGTTTCCACACTCACTCATCATCACACCTCTTGCAGCTTACAATACCTGGTGCATAGGACATACTTGTTATGGGCTAAATTTCATTGTTTCCAAAGTTCACACTTTTCGCCCTTACCATCTCAGCAAATGGTTAAAGAGGTAAACTAAAGTGAAATCTCACAGGGGGCCCTAATCTAACACCATGGGCATTTTTAGAAGAGACTAAGTCATAGACAGGGGAGGTGGTTGTGTGATCCTATGGGGAGAGGATGCCATCTGTAAGTCAAGTACAAAGAACTGATCCCTCTCCAACCTGAACTATTAGCTGTGAGGGTGGTGAGAAATTTTTCTGTTGTCTAAGCCAGCTGTCTGTATTTTGTTGTGGCAGTGTTAGCAAACCAATGCAAAACTGTAAATGTACTTGTTAAATAAATGAATGGTGATGGCATTGCAGCTGCAAAGCAAATATGCCTTTCTTTGTGACTAAATCATGGAGTCCCAGGAGGCTGCCAGCTTATTAACTGGCACAACAGTAAAACCTCAATAGAAATGAGTGGGTTTGTGCTAATTAACATTAACTCATCTCCAAAGAACACAGCGGATATTTTGTTTTGTTTGTATAGGTAGAAAAGTTTTGTTCAACCTGACTCCCATGATTTAACTGTGACAACTGAGGAGTAAGAAGGCAAGAAAACGAACATTTCCTAATCACCTCTCAGTGGGCTTGGGGCTTTCCTACAGTTACTGAATGTAATGCCAATAATTTGTGAAATAGGTGTCAATGCGTCTGTTTTGCAAATGGTGGAAGTGAGACAGAAACAATCCACGTGGCTTGTCTAGAGTCCTACACTTCACCATGTATCATCTCTATAAGTCAATATTCATAAAGAACTTTCCTTTTCTTTGACTCTTGAGAGTCATTTAGTTCTTCTCCTCTCCTCAGCAAGAGGAGACCTTGCTGTGAAGATCTAAGTGACTCACTCATCACCATGTATGCATATAAAATATTTATATACATCATATGTAAACATCATGTTTACATATAACAGTTTCAATTTGGCTAAAGGAAACAGAAGCTAAGCAGAGGAGCATGAAACATATGAATCATTAGACATGAAGTTACGAGAGTACAGTTGACCTCCCACAGTCTATGAAATCAACATCAAAAACATAAAAATATCAAGTAGGTATAGAATTTTACCTTGACATTATTTCCTAGACACTACAGTATAACATTTATTTACATAGAATTCCTAGTCTTCTCTGTAAGCAATTGGAGAGCTGCCTATAGAAAAGTCATACCAGCACTCAGAGGGCAGAGGCAGGACAACCACAAGTTCGAAGCCATCTTGAGCTACATAGCAAGAGTCAGTCAATTAAATACACAAATATACTCAAGACTGGAGATATGGCTCAGTGGGAGGGTACTTGCTTAGCGTGCACAAAGCTTTGAGTTCAATCGCCAGTATTGCTAAGTAAATAAAATATATAGAAGGATGTGGATAGTTTATATGCAAATACCCCTTTACATAAGGATCAGGAAAACCTATAGTATCAGATGTCCTGAGATTTCTGGAATAAATCCCCCCATAGAAATCAGAAGATGGCCACATACATGTAGCAAACATAGATAAAAGAAATAAACATATATAAGGATGTTTAAATATAAGGATGTAAGCAATAAAAAGATCCATTCATAAGTTACAATCATGTTAACTGTGGGAGATGGTGCCTACACCCTGCATTGGCAAAATCCATTAGGATCCCATTGTGACTCTATGTGTGTTTTATCTAAGGAGATTAGATAAAATCATAGCTTCCCAGCAGATACCTCCCAGTGATAGTTTTTGTCTAAGAACACTTGTTTCTCCTCCTCATCCTCCTTAACAGCCACCCACCACCCCTTGCATCTCTCTAATGGAGGAAGAGCTATTGATCCAGTTCCCATCCACCTGTAATATTTCTCATTAATTCTCAAATATTCTTGCCAATTCTCATTAATTCTTAAGTGTTAATTTTAATACTTAAAATCATACCATCAACAGAGAAATCATATGGAGAGATTGGAGGATGGGAGAAAGTTTGGGTTCCGTAGTATATTGAATCATGGTGTTCATTTACATCAAAGATGTTTAAAGTAAATCAACATTTAAGTCACAAGTATAGAGTGGAGTATGCAAGAAAGTGGTCATGATGATGTATGTCCTTGCCTCATGTTTTCAGATCCAAAACCCTGGATTTGGATAGACTCTTCCTCTGAAACAACTCCTCCAATATTTAGATGATATGGCTAAAGCCTTACTGATTCTATACTAGGTGTTCCTTCATAACTTTTCCTGTATATCTCAGGAAGCTTCTAAAACGTATTAAATATGTCTGAATTTTTATCTATGAGTGCACCTGATACTGTACTCAAAGCCATGGTAACAGCAAGATAAATTCCATTCTCAACAACCACTATGGTATATTGGTTCAACTCTACATCCTTCATGGTTCTGTCCCTGCACATGTCTAATAGAGACCTATTTCTTTCTAAGACAGACTTTTCCTCCAAAAATGCCCCTTGATGGAAGTTTCGAGTTCCATAGTATATTTAATCATGGTGTTCATTTACATCAAAGAAGTTTAAAGTGAATCAACATTTAAGTCACAATTATAGAGTGGAGTATGCAAGAAAGTGGTCATGATGATGTATGTCCTTGCCTCATGTCTTCAGATCCAAAGCCCTGGATTTGGATAGACTCTTCCTCTGAAAGCATCAGTTATGTCACCTGAGAATGAAATGAGTTTTATAGCGACTGGTCTTCCTACTGGGACCAAGAGTAAGAGAGCTTGAAACCTACTTCTGGTCCAGATTTTAACAATAGGAGCCAGAACCAACTAGTTACTTGCACAGCCACTTTGTATCTGGAAATCATGGCCAACAATGTCAGATTGTTTCCTAAATGCCCTTCTGAATGTAGTAGATCTTTGGACAATGCTTTATGAGAGAAGAATTCATGTGCTAAACTATGAGAAGTTAGAAGTTGTTACGCTGCATAACCACATTCTTAGACAGTGCAGTTTGGTATTGGACTGTTCTTCAGAACCTATTCTTATCACTGACTGTGTGATCTTGTGGAAAGTGCTGTCAATATCCATGCAATAAGAAGAAAAGTTGTCCATCTCTATAGGATAGTGATGTGACAGTCTCCTGGATACCAAAACCTCATGCAGGGGCCATTACATCCCCATCTAGAATGGGTGCCAGTGTTAATTGCAAAAATTGTACCTCGTGGCATCTGCCAACTTCTCACCATATCAATTCTCTCCTCTCCATTTAGCACCTTCCTAATTCCTTCCAGTGTGAATGGAGAACAATTTCACTCTCCCATTTTCCTTTACTAATTCACAACCTTGAGGCTTTCCCTTATGTTGCTAACTGAAGGAATTTCTTAAAGAATTGAAGACCCCCCCCCTTTAATGATGACTTCTGGTGCCAATTCACAATGCTTTTTCTCCACCTGGATAGATGAACTTCTAGAACAGCTATTGTTTTTGTGTGCTCGGATCTATTTTGTTACATAAGATCTGGCTTCAGTCTTACTTCTCAGAAGAACGATGAAAGCTCTAGGGGACTCTGCTGTGAGTCACCATCTCTATTTCTGCAGAGCTCCTGGATCTTGCTGAATCTAGAAGTCAGGCCAGCTTCTCAGAGAAGCCAAATCACCGCCTACCACGGGAAGAAACCTGGGAGAGGATGGGCAGGGATCTTAGCAACAGCAGTACCCAGTGTGGGGAAGCAGCAAACACTTCCCTGGGTTAGGAAAAAAAATCCCAAAGGGTGCTTCTATTTTCTAAGGGAGTCTTTGCTTCCAGGAACTGAACTGACATGTGAGCCTGAGGAGGCATCTGCAGGAGACATTTTTAGGGAAAAGACCTATGGACGCAGCTCCGTTTCTTTACAGGAGGCTCAATCAAGATAGGGGAAAATGGAAATGCCAATAGAAATTAGAAATAACCTGCTGCTGACATGCAGACTGGGAGCTACTTGGTCTGAATTTTTGGTAAATCTGTAATTACCCAATGATGGATACATGTTTTTCCTCCACAGTTGGAACACATCTTACTTATATAAACTAATTGTGACATTTGGAAGAAGGAAGTATATACAGAGAGGTCATGTGACTTACTCAGTGCAGCATAGCCAGGAACATGTGAGAGCCATAGATTCCCTCAGGGATTGGGAACCTCAGGACTCAGCTTCCTGGATATAGATAAATCTGCTCTCCGGAGTCGTAGAAGATACATCAAGTGACAGGCTTCTGTTTCCTTTGTGTTCACACAAGCTCTCACCTGTGGGGGGAGCCAGTCCAGGAACAGAATTGAAAGCACCTGTCCCCAGGTCTACAGAAGTCTATGAAAGATTCAGAATCAAATACAGACAGTCTCACTCCCAATCACAGACTGAAATCACATGAGCTGAAGGCGGAGCTATCTGCATTTGCAGTGTTACCCCCCCCCCCCCCGCCTATGCTGCTCCTACATCTGATTTTTTGTGAGCATTCTTCAGTCTGGTTATGTCTTTCATTTGCCCCAATCTCATAGTTGTTGTCTCCCCTAAGTTTGCTTCCTGGGCTTCTTTACTTGCTTCTACTGTGTTGTCAAGTCTTCTTGCCTCTAAAGGTCAAACTGAAGTCTTTCCAAAATGTCATTTGTGGTTACTACTACAGCTCATGGCTTAGCATTTCTTCCTTCTCTTTGGAATAGAGTCAACCTTCTTACCTTTAGAGTCTGAGGGACTACCTGTGGAACAAAGATCCAGAATAAAGATCTCAAGCTACAGACCTGCTGGACTCAGCTTGGGATAGATTTTGCTTTACCCTTCATGCTCCATCAAGCTAATTAAAAGTTCATAAACATGCGCTTTCATCACAAAAAAGGAGTCACTCTTAATGCCTCGGTTTTAGCCCCCAACAAATGTAGTTAACAGCACAGAACACATCAGTTATTTATGTGATAACTGTTTATGACTAAGTTATCCAGAGCTGAGAGATGGCACTCTCTTAGAATGAATGGAAGCTTGCTAATACTTCATAGTCTATAGTCTTCCTTTCATTCAGTCATTTGTGCTAGCACAGTGTCAGGCTGTGCTAGAGGTCTTTGAATTTGTTATTTGTGACAGCGTTACCATAACCCCATTATCCTCCCTGGTTCTTGACTCTCCTTTTGAGAATTACCCAACTGCTTGGGTTCCTCCATGTTTTTCTCCATGAATCCTTGTCCTTGCTCATCCATTCACTGGAAATGTTTTACAGCAGAAAGCACTGGGGCGTAATGTCACACCCTACCACATCCAGGAACAGTGCCTTGTCATCTCCCTAAGCAACATCAGCATGTGACCCAGTGGGATCACAAACTAAAGCTCACTAAGAATATTTAGAGATGAACTAAGCAGAGGGATAGATAAACCAACATAGATTCATCTACTTTTCTGGAAACATAGCCAGGTTGTGTCTGATCTTTTAAAGGAGCTTGCAGTGTAGGGGGGGAGGGGGCGTGCAGTTAAACAGACTCCAGTAGTTCTCTGAGGCTTTGGTCTAGCCATAGCATCATTTTGAGCATGCTTCACTTTTACATTAGTCTCTCACTTTGAAAGAGAACATGAGTCAGCATTTCTGCCCCGATGATCATGAAAACATATATACCCAACGACTTTCATATAAACAAAAGCAGCTTCTTTCATGGTGGCCAAAGAATGGGAGTGGAAGTGCCCGTCTGCAGGTGAATGGCTGAGCCAGCTAATCTGCATGATGGACAATCACACAGGAATAAAGGAGCATATCATCATTACATCAGAACACAAGTAGATGTCATGGGGCATAAGACTTGCAAAATAAGCCAGATGCACATATGATTCCATTTATATCAATATAACCCAGTCCCCAGTGACAAGAGTTCAGTCTTTGCTTAAAGCAAAGCCAAGGCTGAAGAGAGAAACATTCTAAAGGGGTTTGCACAAAACTCCAGAGAATGATGCAATCTCCAGATGATTGCATCAGTGGTTTGATGAATCCATTCTCCCATCAAAACTCTTCAAAATGAACTGTTCAAATGTATGTAGCTTACTGTGGTAAAATTATTCCTCAATACATTGGGGGGGGCATGTATATTGGGTGCTGAGATATGGCAAAGTCAGTACTTTCTATTCAAGAGCACTTTAGTTCAGATCCCGGGCATCCATATAAAAATTTGGGTGCATTGGTACATCTTTCTGTAATTCTAGCCTGTGGGAGTCAGAAACAGGAGAATCCCTGGGATTTGCTGGCCAGTCACACTAACTAAAATACTGAGATCCTGGTAGAAAACTATTGAAGGAAACACCCACAAACATCTTTGCTTCTCCATTCACACAGATATGTACATGTATGCATGCTGGGCAAAGATAACCCTTACAATGGTTACACGGTAATTAATGGTAATGGACAAGATTCTATCCCTGCCTTGTTTTCCTGCAGGAACTTTTATTTTAATTACAGCAAAGAATTGATACCAAGGTTAGCTCATAAAGGAAGGGTTTTATAGTGTTGTTCTCCATAGAAATCAGTCACTATTTCTCTGTGTAACTTTAACCAAGTCTATAGTCGTTTTAGATTTAGTATAGTAGTATATGTATGTGTAATGAATCCATGGTGTGCAGCATGTTTTTAAAGTTCTATAAATGCTTTAGTTGATGACCTACTACAAAAAAAGAGAAGAAAAACAAGCTTCCTTATTGAGTGTCTATATGGGCTATGGGCTAAATCTGTCTCAACTCTGGAGAGACAGTTCTTACCCAAGCAGTCCACCTCTGAAGAATGCAAGTTCTCAATGACCTCCATTTTCAATTTCTGTCCTTCACATTTGCAGGGGTATAAGCAGGCTCCTTTGGGATTCCTGATCAATCCGGCTTCCTCCATTCCCTCTCAGATTTCACTAGGGGTTCAGAACTCATGGTTTTCCTCACAAGGACCAGGGGAAAATACTTCCTACTATGTGATAAATGGGGGAGAGTGTGCGTGAACAACATCTTTTATCTTAGTACCAAATACAAAGTTCTGTCTCCCACAGTCCACTCTTGACCTCACTCAACAGTCCTATTCAGCTTTACCATCATTATCTTAATAGGCATCTACCTACCACTTACCAAAATGCAGTAAGTGGGGTGATCATTTTTCTAAAGATAAAAATGACACCTTTATTCTTTTTCTCAAAGCAGATGCTAGACTAGACTTTAAAAAAAAAAACTCTGGCTCTCTAGGATGGTTCTGAGCTCTAGCTTTGTCTATATCAGTTGAAAAGAAAAGAAGTTAAAACATCAAGATGAGAATTTGACCATTGCAGACCTAGACTCCTGATAGCTCAGTGCAAATAAAAATAGCTAGGTTCTCTCTCTCTCTCTCTCTCTCTCTCTCTCTCTCTCTCTCTCTCTCTCTCTTTCTTTCTTCCTTTCTTTTTTTTTTTTGGTTTTAATTATCTGTGTAGATATCTCAGTCCAGATACAGACTGAGAATCTCAAGAAAGGCAATTTTTTCCCAATCTCAGTTTCACTGGCAGCAACATTTATTGTGTGCCAATTGTATGAAGAGTCTGTATATTAAATATTGAGAGACACACAAGAAACTTAGAACAGATGTTACTTGGAACATCTTAATGAATGAGTAACAGACATATAACCATTAGAATAACTGACAGAGGCATAGCAGCACACAGCAGCAAACATACAGGACCCTACAATGTAGGGTTTAAAGAATGTTTAGTTGGCAAACAAGAATGAACAAGTCAGAAGATGGGAGTTTGTGTGGCTTGGACTTGAAAGTATGATAAGACTTCAGTAAATAGTTAAGACATAAGCATTTGTCAGCCAATAAATAGTTGGTAGCTAACTGCTTCATGCCAGCTATTTTCTCTTAAGATATTTGTTTAGTAATTGGCATGAACTTTAAGTGAGACCCCTTAACTACTCAAAATCATTTAGTGCCCTGAGCTGAGCAGTCATTGTTTGGTTATTTGAGACAGAAGAGAGGCATCCATATGGTATAACCAGGTTAACCCAGGCCAGGTGTACAATCCTTTTTAATTTTCTCCTTTAGATTGATTCTTACAGAGAACAATTAGGACAAATCTGTGTTGACATTCATCCATAACCTGCATCTGTGTCTCCTACAAGAGAAAGGAGCAGTTTCTCATATTCCAGTGGAAAAAAAATCACGGAACATAACCCAAGAAGACAATGTAAGCAAACAGATGTTGGTAAACAATACGGCTTGGCTAACATTTATCTCCTTCAACAATGGGGCTCATATTCTAGAAAGGAGAATTCCAACTTCAGGTTGCTATCTCCATGCTTCCTGTCAATAGTGGTGTTACATAAGGCCTCAGATCAATAAGAGGTTTATTTCCTGTGAGATTATTTACCAACAGTGATATATTAGTTTATACTGGGATGTGTCTATTGGGTCTGATATCTGTTGAACATGGCAAGGCCCTTTCTTACTATAGGCCAACTTACTAAAGGAGCCAAACTTTAAAAAAAAAATCTATGTATCTCAGTTAGGGTTACTATGGCTGTGATTAAACATCATGACCAAAAGCAACTCGCAGGGAGGCAGGGACTTGTTCACCTTGTAGATTGTTTTTCATCATCCAGGTAAATCAGGTAGGAACCTGCAGGCCGAGGCCATGGAGGAGTGCTGCTTATGGACTTGCTCCCAATGGCTTTCTCAGCCTTCCTTGTAGTACCCAGAAACATTAGCCCAAGGATTGTACTAAACACGTCGAGCTGGGCCCTTCCATTAATCATCGGCCAAGAAAATGTACCACAATGCAGTCAGGCTTGCTCATACACTGATCTGGTAGGGTCATTTTAAATGAGTTTCTGTCTCCTAAAAGGACTCTAGCTTGTGTCAAGATGACATAAAACTAGCAGCACAGTGCAGAGCGAACATGGATTGGAATAAAATGAGTTTGTCCAAATAGCAATGTTCATCTGGTTTATTCTAGAAAAGACATCACACAGTGAGCTCATCTTCTCACCAATGTGAATTGAAAGAAATGAATGTGAACTTTTCTGGTTATTTTGAGAAGAGCACAATTCAGTTATCTTGAGGGTTCTTTCCTGCTGTCCCACAAGTCTTCTCATCTGCTTCTTTTCATGGAAGTCACAGCAGTGGTCCATGATCTGGCAGTCATTATCCCCCCTTGGAAAGTGTTCATTATCTTTAGTGTGGTTATCATCATGTTAACATCATGCCCGAGCTTTCAGAGGAAACATAACTTTATCCTTCCTTTCATTAATATGTGAATAGTATAAAAGATTTTACTACAGAAACCATCATTTCTCAAAAAATAAGGAATCAAACATATTTATTGACTCAGAAAAGACAATATTAGACCTGGAACCACAACATGGTGGTTATATTGATCAAAGTTAGAGAAGATTGGTGAAAACAAGTTGAAAACTGGACCAGCCTTAGACTGGTGCCTAAGCACACGGTGACAAACCTGAGCTTTTGCCCAGACTCCCTTATTCAGGGGGATAAGTTGAGATGCCTTTGTCCACATTTTAAGTTCCAAATAACTATATTTTAGTTGTTCACTGTATAAAATGAAATGGCAGAAAGGACCTAGAATAAAAAAGAAGATGAAAAGGCAGAAAAGAAGGAAGAGAGAATGAAAAGAAGAAAGAATGTCTATACTTACAATGCAGCCTGACTTCGGTTCTAGACTCTGCCTTTCAACACCTGTATTATGTGCACAATATTTTCATCTTTCCCATCTATGGGTTTCTCTTCTGGGCAACAGAGAAACTCTTACCATCTTTTCATTGTTTTAAAATTAAGAACCAACCAAGAGAATATATATCACATTGAGGACCTGGGTAAGTGTGGATTATAAATATCTACATAGATATGTAGACATACAATAGAGGAATGGCATGAAATATTAATCAAATAATTGAAAATGTACCTCTAGAATAAAGGCTTCTCTAGCTTCTTCAGTCAGTCATAAATGGCTTTGGGCTATCACACTTTTATAACACAAGGTACATACTGTTATCACAACACTCACATATCCAACTATTATTTTTAGGTTCTTGCTTCTTACTAGATTAAAAAGATCCTTCCTAGCAAGTGTCTCCACCTCTCCAAAGATAAGCCTACAAGTGTATATATCTATAGAATATATATATACACATATATATGTATATATATATATCACATGCATGCATAAATGAATCTTCAGACCCAACTCAGAAACTGGAGGATTTTTTTATGAAGAGTCTTCATCATGCAATGCAAACTCTTTTGATTCCCAAGTACCACAAGATATGGTTTTGAAGTCTTGAGTTTCCATATATTTACAATTTACTTTCAGAGGGCAGCTCTGAAAAAAAATCTTGTTTGTAAAGGAGAAGCAGTATCTACAGGTTAAAAATTCCATCATAAGACCTAGAACCTCAACATGACTGAAATGAAGAGAGTTAGGAAAGAATCACAGTAGAGAATGGAGGACATGGAAAATAAGATATAAGAACTCTCCAAATCTTTGTGAACAAAAAGGCGAGACTTTAGATTTCTGATTTTTTGCAGGAATATTTGTATATACATAATATCAGGTATAGAGTCCAAGACTAAAACTAGAGGCAAAATTCATTGTTCTTAGATATATATTATACACTAAACCTGAAGGCACCTTGAGATAAATTATTACCACCTCTTAATTTTGACACAGGCTGTCCATGAGGTCAGAAGTGGAGTTTCTCATTTGTTATCATGTTGACACTTCAGTGTGTTTCCAATTTTAGTGTCCTGCATTCTATATTTTGGACTTAGGAATACCCAACCTTTTCAATCTTCTGCTTCTCTCTTATGCACATCTGTCCTGTAAAACTCTACTGGGCTTGTAATATTTGCTTTCTTTCAAAATTCAGGTTGAATGTTAATCCCCAGTGCAATGTATTAACAAATGGGGTTTATGAATTTAAATAAACTGTGGTAGTTTGAATGTAGAATTTATCAAGTCCTCATGAAAAGGCTTAGTGTCCTGTGATAGAGACTTCGGGGTGCCAGCTGGCCCCGTTCACTCCTTTATTCCATTTGCTGTGTAAGGAACAGTAGGAAAGTGCCACAAAACTGACGAGAGTCTACACTAGACATTGACTCTACTAGTACTTTGATCATTGACTTCCTAAGGGTCCAGAAGTGTGAGAAGTATTTTTCCTCTTTATAAATCTTCTAGCCTCAGGTACTTTGGCATAGCATTGCCAATAATGAGACAAGCCCTACTTCCTTACTGATTTAAAAATAATGAATCACCTACCCTCCACTCAGAGCTTGTGGTTTATTGATAACTTCTTGCCACAAGGTAAAATTTTAGAAGAAAAATGTTTAGTTTTCCTTGTGTTTGTAAGTATTTTAGAGTGCTAAACTGACTTCTCTCACATATATACAGAAAAAAATGGAAGAAGGAGGAGGAGGAGGAGGAGGAGGAGGAGGAGGGAGGGAGACTTTAAAGAGGGACAGAGTAAAACGGCAATAAGAAAGGAATTTGGAGAATTTTAGAGCTTAATGACTACATATATACCTGTGGTAGTTTGAATGTAATTGCCCTCCCTCCCCGGAAGGCCCATTGGTGGTGCCATAATTAGGAGATGTGGCCTTGTTGAAGGAAGTGTGTCACTGTGAAGGCAGGTTTTGGTCTCATATATGTTCAAGCTACACATAGTGTGGCAAACAGTCTCCTTTTGCTGCCTGTGGATCAACTTGTAGAATGCTTAGCTTCTCTAGCCAGAGCCATGACAATAATGGAATAAACCAATGTAAACTAAACGTTTTTCTTTATAAGAGTTGCCATGGTCATGGTGCCTCTTCACAGCAACCCTAACTAAGTAAGTCAACTCCTTTTGGAAGGCTAGCACAAAAGTGAGTTTTAATATTAATGAACAATTATTCATCAATAATGGAAACATTTTCTATGTTTTGTCTTGAAAAGAATACAGTGAGGCAAGTTCAATAGATTTTCTCCACCAATTTTATTGAATTCATTTTAAATTTAAAGATGCATTGATTGAGTTGTTTAAGGGCACATATCCACTATCATTCCTGGGAAGATACTATATATTCTTCATTTTCTTGGAATTTTCCTGTATATATCTCTGTGCTATCCCAAGTGATGTTCTGCCACCAAGTTAATGAACACTGATATTGTGAACCCCGAGGATTGCTTCTGAGAATCTGATGGAAGCTGTAGACTGTCTGAGGTATCCCTGAGACCTGAAAGTGGGAGCATGCGTATGAATTTTACTTCAAGGACCCTAAACAAGTTGAAATTATTTATACAAACTCATTGGAAACTTTTTTTGCACACTGATTTGGAGCTTTGCATTGGTCATTGGTTGGTTAGCAGATACTAAAGAAAAAAATGACATTGGTTTGCTTGCATTGCCTTTACACCAAGGAGAAGGGCCCCACAGAAGAAAGTCATAAAGAATTATTTCAAACTGGTGAATGCAGCTAGGGCAGTAATCGACCTGGCTGTGGGGATAAATCACCAAGAGGTAACTTTACAGAGACTTGTGGGGATCAGGGAACACTAAAAAGGGGATGGTTTGGTGAGACTGAGGATACAGAAAAGCAAGTTCTATGCAAGGTAGAAAAGAACCTTCTAGCAGAGAAAACATTGACTGCTGCTCTGACTGCATTTCCACTCCCACACACATGACATTCTGAATGTTGATTCCAGATATTTGCAAAGCAGGCCAAGCACTAAGAAAAAAAACTGACATCCTGCAAGAGAGAGAGAGAGAGAGAGAGAGAGAGAGAGAGAGAGAGAGAGAGCTTTTCTGGTTATCTATTGAAGATACAAAATCGAATAGTTTAAATAACAATTTTATTATCTCTCATGATTTGAGTGGGTTGGAAATTCAGAGTCTTTTTCTAGATAATTCTTGTCTAGGGGATCTCATGAATTTACAATTAGGCTTAGAAATACCTGGAAGAGTGGGAGCTGGCTAGACATCTCTTTGTTAATGTGGTCTCTGAAATTCTCTACATGGTACCCATGGGAAAAGAGTTTGGGCTTCCTTCCAGCATGCCAGTGTCAGGGCATTTGTACTACTTCTTTGGTAGCTGAAGGCCTCAAGAGTGAACGTCTCTGGAATGGATGGATGCTAAACTGATTTTTATAACTCAGGCTTTCAGTTGTTATTCATCAGTAAATCAATCAATTTTTTAAAGAAAGTTTTAAAGGAGGAATATATGTATATGTATCCTATCATATATTAAATATATATCACATCAAATTGTGTGTGTGTGTGTTTGTGTGTGTGTGTGTGTGTGTGTGTGTGTGTGTGTGTGTGTGTGTGTGTTTGAGAGAGTACTACAGTTCTAGATGAGTATGTGGGATAATAGATATTGCAAAGTGGGGCCAGTGGGTTTGAAGGGTAGACAAAGAGGGAGAGTAAGGGGATTGAGGAGAGCTCTGGAAATACTCTGGATAAGAGGTAAGAAGACTCCTTCAGGTGTTTGGTAGAATGATGAAAGCACCATCTTGGATACATTTAGTTACAAAAAATTAAAATGATAAGAAAGGAAAAATTTAACCTTAATTAAGCCAAGTACTAGGAAGCATTAAAAAGTTCAAAGGTGAATGACTCAGTAGGGACTAACAGCATCCTTTATGACAACAGTCACCTCTGTAACTTAGCACCTTTTTCATTTAACATGGTAAAGTTCTTATGAATGATCTTTTATATCTCAAGGTGGCTACTACAGGTCTAGGCATTAGAGGATTACCTAGCAAGGTCTGGGGACAAACAGGTACCATCTTTCTTCCTGTGATATGTTCTTTAAATGTAGAGAACTATATGTAGACCTTCCATCATGTTTCATGGCTTGCGTCTTAACCCAGGTTTCAACCAAAGATTGGAAGCAGAAACACATGGGTTATTCTATTTGCTGTATGTCAAAGGAAATATGAGAGCAAGTGGGAGGAAGCGCCACTGGTGATAAGAGCACAATAGGATCAATGGATGTGTAATGAGATTAAAATGGTTCACAGATCATTTGAAAGGCTGAAAGACAGATGATAGACAGACACAGATGCTTAACATTCTGTGATGATGTCTAGATGTGTCCAAATCAATGGGAGAGTAAGATGGGTGAAGGAAAGCCATCATTAAGTTAAGAAGGACAATCTAAGAGACCAAGACATTTTATACATGGGGACTTTATGAATAGTAATGACTCCCAGAATAGGACAAGTATCTTGGTAGTAAAAATAATAAAAGTTAGCTAGTGATGAAATTCTTTATAATGAAGGGAGCTACAATTTTCATATGCCAGAACTGAAGATATATGTGACATACGGCAGTACAAACTTATATGGAAAATGATAAGCACCAGTTTTTAAGGGGAATCCCAACTCTAGGTTCCTATTCATCAGCAAGAGTAATTTATATTACTAATCTTCTTATCCACAATGGCACCCTATACAAGATCAAGGCAAAACACAAATTTTTTAACATTCTTTACAAGCCTCTTTTTGTATTGCTGCTGCAAATATTTTTATTTGGGCTATGTTTTTCCCAAACTCTTGGATCATGTTCCCTTAAGGAATATGTATTCTCAAGGTATAGCTATTCATATACTAATGGATCAACATATTATTTTATAATACCATTCATTAAAATGCATAAAAATGAAATGGATGCATTATATGAGCAGCTACAATATAGAAGTTCTGAACCTACCTACTGCAACTCTTTGAGGGTTTAATGACCCTTTCACAGGGGTATCCTAAGACCATCAGAAAACACAAGTATTTAAATTACAATTCAACAGTAGCAAAATAACAGGTATGAAGCAACAATGAAAATAGTTTTGTGGTTGGGGGCGTGGTCACTACAACATGAGGAACTGTATTAAAGAGTCACAGCCCAAGGAAGGTTGAGAGCCACTGGTCTAGAAAATCAAAGGAGACTCCTTTAAAATAGACAAATCCACCTTCACGACTCAAGACTTCAACAGCTATCTAGCTGTCAACTAACCAGAAAATCAGCAAATCTCCAGAAAGACAAGAGGCTTGGACAGTGAGGCGTAAGTGATATTCAAATCATTTTGCCCAACAACAGCAGAATACTCAAGTGAGCAGAGCATACATACCAAAATGAATCACTTCCTCTGCCATTGGGTAATTTGAACTGTCCAGGGCCCTGAATTTGATCACCAAACTAGAAAAATATAGCCATACCAGGCAAAAAAAATCACCTAGAGTGTATTCTCTAACACTCATATATTTAAACTAGAAATCAATAACAGGAATAAATGTTAAAAAAAAAACCTCAACAACACACTTCTAATAATCCACGAAGCAAAAAAGTCTCAGTGGAGTCATTAAACAATATGAGACTGAAGGAAAATGAAAATCTAGCAGGCAGAAATGTCTGAGACACAGCTGAGGCTATGCCAAAAGAGAGACTACAGTATTAAATAAAACAATGAAGGAAAATCAGAGCAAAAACTATTGCATTTAGTGGCTGGAGATGTAGCCCAGCTGAGCTGCTGCTTACCCAGCATGAACAAGTTCTGTATTGAATGTCCAGCAGTGCACGAACCAAAATTGTTACTGATGTACACCAATAATCTCAGCGTTTGGAAGTTGGAGACAGGAGGATGAAAAGTTTAGAATTTATGAGTTACATGAGCACCAAGTATGTACGTGAGCATTACAGCATCGTGAGACTTTGTAAATTCAACTGAATGTTTTGTTAATTTTATTGATCTGTTCAAAGAATAATTTGTTTCATTTATTATCTTCTTCATTATTTCTGCTTTAGTTTGCTTTTGACTAAGTCAAAAGATTTTTGACTAAGAAAAAGATTACAAATTACTAGTCAGAAATAAAATAGCAATTACCGTTTCTACAGATTTTACAAAAAATAATTAGGGAACATATCAATAATCATATTTCTGAATATCACACAACTTATATCAAATGGACAAATTCCACAAAATACCCAAATCCAGTGAAATAGCATTAAATAGACAACAACCCTCATAACACATAAGGGATTTGAATTGCAGCATGAAAGCCACTTGAATGTTCAAATAGTCTCCCTGTAGAACCCTCCAAATGTTTAGAGGAGGAACCACATTCTCTTCAGCTATGGAAGAAAAAAATAATATTCAAAAAATTTTTTACAAAGTTAGTACTTTTGGAACCAAACAAAGGCTATATTAAACTAAATCATGCCATGCAGACCACTCTTTTTTTTGTGTGTGTGTGTCAAGCCAGGAGAGGAAGAGAGGAAGAGAGGAAGTGAGAGAGAGAGAGAGAGAGAGAGAGAGAGAGAGAGCATGCAGACCACTCTTAATTGTTATAAACACACACACACACACGCACGCGCGCGCGCGCATGCACACACACACACACACACACACACACACACACACACACACACACCAGAACAACAACAAAAAGCAGGTATGTCAGTGGTAGAGCCTTGACTATCATCTGTGAGATACTAGGTTTGGTGCTCAACAGAAAGATGGAAAAACCTAACAAATTTATAGAAAATAGAATTAAGTATCTGGTATATATGAAAAGAATTATATACTATGACAATGTGCTGTTTATTTGATTACATAAGATTGGATGAAAATATTTATTGTTATATGTCAAATTGACGGGATAAAAAAGAAAATTCACACAATTCTATCAATTGATACAGAAAAGATTTGAGACAAAAATCTAAGATTCATTCATTGTAGTCCTCATAAATGTAGAAATGATGAAGAACCTTATCTGAAAAAGGACATCTCAAAGAAATGCTAACATTTTTCTAAATGGTGAAATATTAAGTGTTTCCTCTTAAGACAAGGATGTCTGTTTTTTTTTTTTCTCTTTTCTTTTTTTCGGAGCTGGGGACCGAACCCAGGGCCTTGCGCTTGCTAGGCAAGTGCTCTACGACTGAGCCAAATCCCCAACCCTAGAATGTCTGGTTTTAACTGTTCTTATCCAACACAGTGTTAGAATTTCTCATTAGAGGCTGTGCTGGTGAATATCGATTGTAAACTTGGTAGGATCATGGAGGAGACAGGTCTTTGAGCACACCTGGGAGGTATTATCTAGAGCAGGTTAACTGATCTGGAAAGATTCACCCTATAAATGGGTGTCACCATCTCATGGGACACTGTTCTGGATTGAAAAGAAAATACAATCTTAACTGTCATCCAGCTCTACGTCCTGACTGTAGATACAATGTGATCAACTGTCTCAAGCTGCCATTATAGTCCTGCCTTAATAAACTGTGTCCTGGAACTGTGCATGAAGCTGCTTTTGTCAGGTGTTTTGGTTCATCAATGAGAAAACTAATATGAAGACATTATAAAAGAAAAGAATGGGACCTCATTCCTACAGACTTCAGGAGCTGAGCTCTACCAACAGCTACACGAACTTGGAACAGAATCCTGAACTCCTGAAAGAAAGATACACCAGGCAACTCCCCAGTTACAGTGCATGGATCATTGAACAAAGGACCCAGGCAAGACATGTGTCTTGGCATACAGAAACCATTGAGATGGTCAACATGTGAGATCCTAATATTGTTGCTGGAATTTCTCACACAGTAATTATTAAGAAGAACATATGGAAAAATTTAATTGGGAAACTTTCTGTACATAACAATTATAAAACCTAGAAAAGCATGCTGGAGTGTAGCTCATGTTAGAGCATGTGGTTTTCAAGGTCATGGCTCTGGGAGCAAACCTTATAATAAGTAAATAAATAATTATCTACACCATACTTTTAGTATTCTCAAAATTCAAAATAAGTAGAGTATGTTTTAAAACATGATAGATGGTTACAAAGAAATAAAGATGGATGGATACTTACATATAGATTCATGTGTATATACATACATACATACATACATACACATTTATAGACATAGACTTCATGCTCTCTCACTACAGTCATAGCTGAATTACATATCAGAAGTTAATACCAATAAGACAATGAGAAAAGGTAATTCATACTTTGTTATTAAATAATGAATTTCAAAAGCATCCAAGAGTGAACAAGTAAACAAAAAGTGAAATTGACATTTATGAAAGTAGAACATAATATGTCAAAATTATGGAAGGCAATTTCAATGAAATTTTATTGAAAATTATTACATAAGAAAAAAATATTTATTTTTGAAAGTTAAAGCATTCAAAAATCTGGACCAAATTAAATGCTATGAAAGTTGAAGAGAAAGATCATTATAAAAATAATAAAAAATATGCTATTTAGAGTAATAACATGATTAATAAAAAATTATCTCTGAAAATCTGTTGTTCTACTTTGTTTTATTTTTGTCTGTTTTGTTACTTTGACTTTTATTTTGTGTTTTTGTAGAGGTTTTTTTTTCATAATAAGAGAGAAAAATTAAGTTGGGTGTGTGGGAAGTAGGAAGGATCTAGGGGGAGGGAAAATATAATCAACCTTTATATTATATAAAATTTTTCATTTAAAAAGTTAAGTAATATTAAAAACCTTTCAGTGAACTGATTGGCTAAAAAAAGAAAATTCTGTGTTAGCATCTATTATAAAATAGAAATGATTTCTGGAGGCCCTCTATGCATGAAAAGGTTATAGTGGAATATTTTAACATTATGTCAATAAAATGCAGCAACATATCTAAAATTGATGAATGCTAGAAAGTTACAATGTAACAAAGTCAAGAAAAGGTAGTCAAAATATCTGAGCAGATTTATGTTGCCTAAGAAGCTGAATTGTGATGAAGAACATTTCCCATATGGAAATATCCAAGGCCAGACAAATTCCATTGAATCAGATAAAGCACTGTGCTTTAGAGAATAAATATCCAGGCTACACAAACCCTTTCAAGCAAAAACAAGAGAGTCCTGTCTTCTTTTGTCCTGGTAACAGCATTACGCAGACAGGAAATGACAAAGACTTTATAAGAAAGAAGGATGCACACACACCAACATCGCTCACACGAACACAGATGAGCACACCTAGAAAATATTAGAAAATGCAGTATACAGGTTTATTAAAGTGAAAATGCAGCAGACCTCAGTGAGGGTAGATCTCAGTTTAGGGTTTGAAATTTAGCATTTAGACTTTGAATTTAGCATTTGAAAGTCAATATAAGTAATCTATTATGGTCACAAGATAAAGAACAGCCATAAGGTCAAGTCAACAAATGTATACAATTCTATATTCATTCATAACTTAACTCTTGGGAAATGAATCAGAAGAAAAATTGCTCGGTCTGATCAAAGCTACATAGTATCTAGAGCTAACATCATCCGTAGTAGTGAAATATTAAACTACTTTACCAGGAGATGATAGGCAAAGCAAAGTTATTCCCGCTTAACATGTCTACACAGTCTTGCACTCAAGGCTTTAGTCAATTCAATAACTCAAGAAAAGAAAAACTCAGGAGAATGAGGCATTAAGAGAGAAAACCCCCTATATTCAAGCAGTACAAATGTTGTGCAGAAAATCAAATTGACCTCTTGTGATAGATAACTTGGTTGTCAACTTGATTACATATGGAATCAATTAAAATCCAAACTGCTGGGCATGCCTCTGAGAGATTTGCCTAATTTTGTTATTTGGTGGCAGGATTACCTACCCTAAATCTGGGCCACACCTTCTGGTGGTAGCCCACATGAAAGGACATGAGAGAAAGAAGTTTTGCTCTTTGCCTTTTGTCCTCACTCTGGCATGTTAATCTCTTCCTTTGCTGTGGCCTGTATTAAATCCAACTTCTTCAAGACTCCAATGGAGCACAGACTACAGAGCAGTTGCTCTCAGAGAATTCAAGACCAGGTTGGAACTTTAAAGACATCCAGCCTTGTGGGCTTAACAACTACCAGATTCTCAGCCTTGTCATCTGAGACAGCCATTGCCAGACTACTCCAACAACATCCTGTAAGTCAGTGTCATAAATCCATATATATATACATATATATGAATATATATTCACTCTATTAATCATTCCTTTGAGAGAACCCCGACTAATATAGCGCTTTCCCTCAAGAATCAGTTATAAGAAAAAAAATGAATGAATTTAGGGATAGCTCAGTATATAAAGTTAATACTCTAGCATTAACTATATTTCACTTAGGGCATAAAGTATCTTGAGAGAAAAAGTCTGTTCAAAAGATTGTAATAAAACTAGTAGATACCGATGTAAGCAAAAGAACGCCTAGACCATTCCTCATGTTATATGCAATCCTGAGATGGAGCATAGATCTAAACACAAAGACTAATAAAAACTAGAAAGAAAATCTTGCTGACCCGTAATGAGCAAAGAGTTTGACTTCCTCGGAAGCACTCAGAAATCGGAAACCGGGAAAGGGAATAACACTCGAAATGTATATAAGAAATACTCAAGTTAATAAAAAAAAAAAAGAAATCTGGAACCATCAGAAAATTACATTTAATCAACATACAAATATTCTAAAGAAACAATAAAAGTACAGTTAAAAAATTAAAAACAGAGACCCCATATGAACAACAATACCAACCAACCAGAGCTTCCAGTGACTAAGCCCCTACCCAAAGACTATACATGGACTGACCCTGGGCTCCAACCTCATAGGAGGCAATGAATAGCCTAGTAAGGGCACCAGTGGAAGGGGAAGCCCTGGGTCCTGCCAAGACTGAACCCCCAGTGAACGTGATTGTTGGGGGGAGGGCGGTAATTGGGGGAGGATAGGGAGGGGAACAGCCATATAGAAGAGAAGGAGGAGGGGTTGGGGGATGTTGGCCCAGAAACCGGGAAAGGTAATAACAATTGAGATGTAAATAAGAAATACCCAATTTAATAAAGATGGAGAAAAAATTAAAAACATCACAGAGATACAGTTAGGAATGTCAAACTCTAATTCTACCTACATCTATGCTGGCATGTTTAAATACAGAAATTTAAATTCAAAATACACGTATGCCATTATGAAAAAGAATGTACTGGACAGAGGATGTAAACACACCATTAAAAAGAAAACAGGATTGACTGGTAGATGTTTGAAATGTTGCTAATTAGGAAGTATATACATGCTATTTGAAGACATAATGAGATGTTGACATGTAAAGGCAACTCGAAAGATACAGATTTGTTGAGTATTGCCTACTTTTCTGTTGCTGTGATAAAACACTGTGACCAAAAACCACTTAGAGAAGAGTGACTTTATCTTGGCTTACAGCTTAGCAGCAGGAGTTCATGATAGTGTGGAAGGCAGCAAGTGGCTGCAGCAGAAGCTGAGAGATCACATCTTCATTTATGAACAAAGAACAGAGAGCAAATAGTGACCTCTTTTTTTTTTTTGTTTTTTTTTTTTGGTTCTTTTTTTTTTTCCGGAGCTGGGGACCGAACCCAGGGCCTTGCGCTTCCTAGGTAAGCGCTCTACCACTGAGCTAAATCCCCAGCCCCAAATAGTGACCTCTTAAATCCTGCTTCCAGTAACATCCCGCCTCCAGCATGCGGATCTACCCATTACCTTCCCAAAGAGCATCATGACCTGGGGAGCCTATGGGAGACTTTTTTCATTCAAACCACAATTTGTAACATGGGAGAAGGAAGAAGAGAAAAGCTGTCACCTTTCAGTCACTACAACAAATACCTGAGCCGCTCAACTTATAAAGCGAGAATGTTTGCTGTGTCTCTCCGTCCTAGAGGCTCTCATCTCTCTTTGGTTGGCTCTGTGGTTTTGAGTTGTGGCAAGGATGGATGTCATGGAAGAAACATGTGGAGGATCAAACTGCTCCCTTCGTGGCCAGAAAGGGAAGGGGAGAAGAGAAGATTAGCATCCCACATTTTCTTTCAAATGCATGAGGCTCAGCAGCTAGACCCTCACGCTAAGCCTTCTTCTCAATGTTGCCAAGCTGGGAGTTAGCTCTCTAACAAACGGTCCTTTGGAGACATTCTGCATCCAAACTACCACAGCAGCTAAAACAATCTTACATTTCTCCTATCAACAAGAATGCAACAACTGCTTCCAAACTAAAAATTAACCCTCTATTGATCCAGCTGTTTCAACTTGCATATTTTAGCAGGAGAAAAACATCCAAATGCCCTTTAATCCTCGAGGGAGATGTTTACAGTAGCAATATTCATAACTACTTAAAACTTGAGACAATCCAAATGTCTGTCGATAAAATAGCTAATTTAATATGTATGGCCAATTTACATCAAGTTTAGTAGCTCAGACCTGTAATTCCAAAACTAGAGAGGTAAAGGCAAGAGGATCAGAAATCAAAGTCAATTTTAGCTCATGTGTTCTTGAATGGATGAGCAAGGGTGATTTTGTGGATTGTGCTTAGCATTGTTTTCTAACGTAGAAAACAGCTCAAAGACACCAAGGCCTGACTCATTCCTAAAGAGGCAGAGAACTCATCAAAGCAGTGACAGCAAAGGCTGTAAGTAATAGTGCAAAGAGGAGGATGAAAGAGAAGCAAGGAAACACATGGTTTCCCCAAGAATAGGCATGCTCTATTTTTACTTATGCTGACCAGAATTAAAGAAGCTCATTGATGTTTATATGCAAAATTTTACTCCAGTCCTCATCAAGTCCTTATGTAAGATAAGCAAAGATTCTTTTTTTTTCTTTCTTTCTTTTTTTTTATTAACTTGAGTATTTCTTATATACATTTCAAGTGTTATTCCCTTTCCCGGTTTCCGGGCAAACATCCCCCTCCCCTTTTTTATGGGTGTTCCCCTCCCCATCCTCCCCCCATTGCCGCCCTCCCCTCAACAATCTAGTTCACTGGGGGTTCAGTCTTAGCAGGACCCAGGGCTTCCCCTTCCACTGGTGCTCTTACTAGGATATTCATTGCTACCTATGGGGTCAGAGTCCAGAGTCAGTCCATGTATAGTCTTTAGGTAGTGGCTTAGTCCCTGGAAGCTCTGGTTAAGCAAAGATTCTTAACAGGGAAGTGAGAGCTACCCTGGGATATAAAGGAATATGTCTCAAAAAAATAAATTAGCCATCATAGATTATACCAGTATACCAGTAAACAGCAGTTAGAATTTAAAAAGGCATAAACTATCAGTAGAAACAACATAGTTGAATTTTATTGGCATTTAAACAAAGAATCGAGGTGTATTCTCTCTCTCTCTCTCTCTCTTCCCTCTCTCTCTCTCTCTGTGTGTGTGTGTTTGTGTGTGTGTGTGCGAGCAAGCAAGAGAGAGAGAGAGAATACAAATTATTTTTATGTAAATTATAAAAGAAACCTTAAGTAATTTGTGGTGATATAAGTATAAAAGTCATTGATTCAAGTGCCATAGAATTGACTCCAAATGGATGTAAATAAGGAAATTTTTAGGATAGATTAAAATATCCTATATCTTACTTGGGATAATTATTTCACAATTATGTATAGTTACTCAAAAATAATTAAGCCAAACACTTAAGTATAATTTATTGTCTGTAAATTATGCCTCAATAAAATAGATTCTAAAATAAGATAATTTCAGAGAACGCTCCACATCACATGATTTTGCATGCCATTGGCTTGCTAATAGCTTCAGTATAATTGTTTCAGAATGCTTAACTATAATTGATGAAGATTTATTTTTCACACAAACCATCTCACAAATTTATCTTTACTTTTCCCACTTCTTAACAATAATTTTACTGGCATGTCATTGTTTATAGAGGTAAAATACCAGTTTTGTCCTTGATTTCTTTGGTGTAGATCAGCTTAATTGAAACCAATCAAAGCATCCATCACTTGACTGGGCAATGAATATCTTCAGGGAGTCAGTATATGGTCAAAACAAAGCAAACAATAAAAACATAAAACAACAAACACAAAACAAAACCTTGAGACACTTGCTAAACTCTCCCTGTGGGAGAACATTTACATGCTGGTTAGTTTGTTTGTTTTTTTTTTAATTATCAACTTGACACTACTTATTTGGAAAGAGGGAAGCACACGGTGAACATGACTCTCTATCACCCTGGCCTCTGGGCAAGCCTGTAGTACATCTTCCATTTTCTCAGTTGATGGTATGGGAAGGCCCATCTATGTGTGGTGCCATCTCTGGGTTAGTGGTCTTGGGTGCGAAAGGAGGCTGAGCTAGTTACAAGGGGCAAGCCAGTCAGGAGCACTTGTCCATGGCACCTGCATCAATTATCACCTCCAGGGTCTTACCCTGCGTTTCCAGCTTGATTTCCCTGGGTAAATGGATCACAAGCTGTAAGGCAAAATAAATCCTTCCTCCTCAAGATTCTTTTGATCATGTGTTTCACCATGGCAACAAGAACCCTAAGAAACCATATCCTCACAGCATGTATTTTAGGGGCCTCTGTTGCTCTCTCTCTCTCTCTCTCTCTCTCTCTCTCTCTCTCTCTCTTTCTCTCTCTCTTTTTCTTTCTGTCTCACTACTTACCCTTTAGGTCTTTGATCTCCTTTTTTTTGGAGAGTTCTCTTACTCTCAAAATATGAGTTAGGCTTTAGGATCTTTGAGCAACAAAGCAAGACATTTTCAAGTTTAGACAAAAGTACTGTTTACCCATCAAAAATACTCTTTTAAAATATGTTTTTATTGATTCTTTGGAAATTTCACATCACACACCCCAATCACATTCATTTCCTAGTCCTTTCTTGTCTATCCCCCAAAGACTGTGACCTTCCCCCTCAAAAAAAGTTCATCATCATCATTTTTTAAAAAACATCTTAGCCATTTTGACTGTGGTAAGAGAAAATCTCACCATAGTTTTAATTTTAACTTCCTTGATGGCTAGGAATGTTGGAAATTTTTAACATGCTATATGGAAGTTTTATATTTTTATGAGGTCCTATTTCTATTTTTTCTTCCATCTTTATTAAATTGGGTATTTCAACTGTTATTCCCTTTCCTGGTTTCCGGGCCAACATCCCCCTAAGCCCTCCCCCTCCCCTTATATATGGGTGTTCCCCTCCCAATCCTCCCCCATTACCGCCCTCTCCTCAACAATCCCATTCACTGGGAGTCCAGCCTTGGCAGGACCCCTTACACTGGTGCTCTTACTAGGATATGCATTGCTACCTATGAGGTCAGAGTCCAGGGTCAGTCCATGTATAGTCTTTAGGTAGTGGCTTAGTCCCTGGAAGCTCTGGTTGCTTGGCATTGTTGTACATATGGGGTCTCAAGCCCCTTCAGCTCTTTCAGTCCTTTCTCTGATTCCTTCAACGGGGGTCCCGTTCTCAGTTCAGTGGTTTGCTGCTGGCATTCACCTATGTATTTGCCAAATTCTGGCTGTGTCTCTCAGAAGAGATCTACATCTGGTTCCTGTCAGCCTGCACTTCTTTGCTTCATCCATCTTGTCTAATTGGATGGCTGTATATGTATGGGCCACATGTGGGGCAGGCTCTGAATGGGTGTTCCTTCAGCCACTGCTCTAAACTTTGCCTTCCTATCCCCTCCTAATGGTATTTTTGTTTCCCCCTTTAAAGAAGGAGTGAAACATCCACATTTTGGTCATCCTTCTTGAGTTTCATGTGTTCTGTGCATCTACAGTAATTCGAGAATTTGGGCTAAAATCCATTTATCAATGAGTGCATATCATGTGTGTTTTTCTGTGATTAGGTTAGCTCACTCAGGATGATATTTTCCAGTTCCAACCATTTGCCTATGAATTTCATACAGCCATTGTTTTTGATAGCTGAGTAATATTCCATTGTGTAGATGTACCACATTTTCTGTATCCATTCCTCTATTGAAGGGCATCTGGGTTCTTTCCAGCTTCTGGCTATTATAAATAAGGCTGCTATGAACATAGTGGAGCATGTGTCTTTGTCATATGTTGGGGCATCTTTTGGGTATATGCCCAAGAGAGGTATAGCTGGGTCCTCAGGTAGCGCAATGTCCAATTTTCTGAGGAACCTCCAGACTAATTTCCAGAATGGTTGTACCAGTCTGCAATCCCACCAACAATGGAGGAGTGTTCCTCTTTCTCCACATCCTCGCCAGCATCTGCCGTCGCCGGAGTTTTTGATCTTAGCCATTCTGACTGGTGTGAGGTGGAATTTCAGGGTTGTTTTGATTTGCATTTTCCGTATTACTACAGATGTTGAACATTTCTTTAGGTGTTTCTCAGCCATATGGCAATCCTCAGCTGTGAATTCTTTGTTCAGCTCTGAACCCCATTTTGTAATAGGGTTATCTGTCTCCCTGCAGTCTAACTTCATGAGTTCTTTGTGTAGTTTGGACATAAGTCCTTTATAAGTTCTTGAATTGGTAAAGATCTTTTCCTAATCTGTTCATTGCCATTTTGTCCTAACAACAGTGTCCTTTGACTTACAGAAGATTTGTAGTTTTATGAGATCCCATTTGTCGATTCTTGATCTTAGAGCATAAGCCATTGGTGTTTTGTTCAGGAAATTTTCCCCAATGCCCATGTGTTCGAGATTCTTCCCCACTTTTTCTTCTTTTAGTTTGAGTGTATCTGGTTTGATGTGGAGGTCCTTGATCCATTTAGACTTTAAGCTTTGTACAGGGTGATAAGAATTGATCAATCTGTATTCTTCTACATGCTGACCTCCAGTTGAACCAGCACCATTTGCTGAAAATGCTATCTTTTTTTCATTAGATGGTTTTGGTTCCTTTGTCAAAAATCAAGTGACCATAGGTGTGTGGGTTCATTTCTGGGTCTTCAATTCTGTTCCACTGGTCTATCTGCCTGTCTCTGTACCAACACCATACAGTTTTTATCACTAATACTCTGTAATACTGCTTAAATTCAGGGATAGTCATTCCCCTGGAAGTCCTTTTCTTCTTGAGGATAGTTTTAGCTATGCTGTTATTTTGTTATTCCAGATGAATTTGCAAATTGTTCTGTCTAACTCTATGAAGAGAATTGGATTGGAATTTTGATGGGGATTGCACTGAATCTGTAGATTGCTTTTGGTAAAATGGCCATTTTTACTATATTAATCCTGCCAATCCATGAGCATGGGAGATCTTTCCATCTTCTGAGATCTTCAATATTTTCTTGAGAGGCTTGAAGTTCTTATCATACATATCTTTCTCTTGCTTGGTTAAAGTCACACCGAGGTGTTTTATATTATTTGGGACTATGATGAAGGTTGTCGTTTCCCTAATTTCTTTCTCATCTTGTTTCTCTTTTGTGTAGAGGAAGGCTAATGATTTATTTGACTTAATTTTATACTCAGTCACTTTGCTGAAGGTGTTTATCAGGTTTAGTAGTTCTCTGGTGGAACTTTTGGGATCACTTAAATACACAATTATATCATCTGCAAATAGTGATATTTTGACTTCTTCCTTTCCAATCTGTATCCCTTTGATGTCCTTTTGTTTTCTGATTGCTCTGGCTAGGATATCGAGAACTATATTGAATAAATAGGGAGAAAGTGGGCATCCTTCTCTAGTCTCTGATTTTAGTGGGATTACTTCAAGTTTCTTTTCATTCAGTATAATGTTAACTACTGGTTTGCTGTATATATCTTTTACTATGTTTAGGTAAGGACCTTGAATTCCTATTCTTTCTAGGACTTTTATCATGAAGGGGTGTTGAATTTTGTCAAATGCTTTCTCAGCATCTAATGAAATGATCATGTGGTTTTTATCTTTCAGTTTGTTTATATAATGGATCACGTTGATGGTTTTCCGTATATTAAACCATCCCTGCATGCCTGGGATGAAGCCTACTTGATCATGGTGGATGATTGTTTGGATGTGCTCTTGGATTCGGTTTGCCAGAATTTTATTGAGTATTTTTGCATCGATATTCATAAGGGAAATTGGTCTGAAGTTCTCTTTCTTTGTTGTGTCTTTGTGTGGTTTAGGTATAAGAGTAATTGTGGTTTCATCTAAGGAATTCAGTAGCACTGTGTCTGTTTCAATTTTGTGCAATAGTTTGTACAGTATTGGTATGACGTCTTCTATGAGTGTCTGATAGAATTCTGCACTAAACCCGTATGGACCTGGGCTCTTTTTTGCTGGGAAACATTTAATAACTGCTTCTATTTCTTTAGGAGTTATGGGGTTGTTAAAATGGTTTATCTGTTCCTGATTTAACTTCAGTATTTGGTATCAGTCTAGGAAATCTGATGATTATTTGAATTTCCTCTGATTCTGTTGTTATGTCTCCTTTTTCATTTCTCATTTTATTTATTTGGACACACTCTCTGTGTCCTCTAGTTAATATGGCTAAGTGTTTTTCTATCTTGTTGATTTTCTCAAAGAACCAACTTTTGGCTCTGTTGGTTCTTTGTATAGTCCTTTTTTTTTTTTATTAACTTGAGTATTTCTTATATACATTTCAAGTGTTATTCCCTTTCCCGGTTTCCGGACAAACATCCCCCTCCCCCCTCCCGTTCCGTATGGATGTTCCCCTCCCAACCATTGCCGCCCTCCCCCCATAGTCTAGTTCACTGGGGGTTCAATCTTAGCAGGACCCAGGGCTTCCCCTTCCACTGATGATCTTACCAGGATATTCATTGCTACCTATGAGGTCAGAGTCCAGGGTCAGTCCATGTGTAGTCTTTAGGTAGTGGCTTAGTCCCTGGAAGCTCTGGTTGCTTGACATTGTTGTACTTTTGGGGTCTCGAGCACCATCAAGCTCTTCCAGTTCTTTCTCTGATTCCTTCAACGGGGGACCTATTCTCAGTTCAGTGGTTTGCTGCTGGCATTCGCCTCTGTATTTGCTGTATTCTGGCTGTGTCTCTCAGGAGCGATCTACATCCGGCTCCTGTCGGTCTGCACTTCTTTGCTTCATCCATCTTGTCTAATTGGGTGGCTGTATATGTATGGGCCACATGTGGGGCAGGCTCTGAATGGGTGTTCCTTCACTCTCTGTTTTAATCTTTGCCTCTCCCTTCCCTGCCAAGGGTATTCTTTTTCCTCATTTAAAGAAGGAGTGAAGCATTCACATTTTGATCATCCGTCTTGAGTTTCGTTTGTTCTAGGGATCTAGGGTAATTCAAGCATTTGGGATAATAGCCACTTATCAATGAGTGCATACCATGTATGTCTTTCTGTGATTGGGTTAGCTCACTCAGGATGATATTTTCCAGTTCCAACCATTTGCCTACGAATTTCATAAACTCGTTGTTTTTGATAGCTGAGTAATATTCCATTGTGTGGATGTACCACATTTTCTGTATCCATTCCTCTGTTGAAGGGGATTTGGGTTCTTTCCAGTTTCTGGCTATTATAAATAAGGCTGCGATGAACATAGTGGAGCACATGTCTCTTTTGTATGTTGAGGAATCTTTTGGGTATATGCCCAAGAGAGGTATAGCTGGATCCTCAGGCAGTTCAATGTCCAATTTTCTGAGGAACCTCCAGACTGATTTCCAGAATGGTTTTACCAGTCTGCAATCCCACCAACAATGGAGGAGTGTTCCTCTTTCTCCACATCCACGCCAGCATCTGCTGTCACCTGAGTTTTTGTTCTTAGCCAATCGCACTGGTGTGAGGTGAAATCTCAGGGTTGTTTTGATTTGCATTTCCCTTATGACTAAAGATGTTGAACATTTCTTTAGGTGTTTCTCAGCCATTCGGCATTCCTCAGCTGTGAATTCTTTGTTTAGCTCTGAACCCCATTTTTTAATAGGGTTACTTGTTTCCCTGCGGTCTAACTTCTTGAGTTCTTTGTATATTTTGGATATAAGGCCTCTATCTGTTGTAGGATTGGTAAAGATCTTTTCCCAATCTGTTGGTTGCCATTTTGTCCTAACCACAGTGTCCTTTGCCTTACAGAAGCTTTGCAGTTTTATGAGATCCCATTTGTCGATTCTTAGAGCATAAGCCATTGGTGTTTTGTTCAGGAAATTTTTTCCAGTGCCCATGTGTTCCAGATGCTTCCCTAGTTTTTCTTCTATTAGTTTGAGTGTGTCTGGTTTGATGTGGAGGTCCTTGATCCACTTGGACTTAAGCTTTGTACAGGGTGATAAGCATGGATCGATCTGCATTCTCCTACATGTTGCCCTCCAGTTGAACCAGCACCATTTGCTGAAAATGCTATCGTTTTTCCATTGGATGGTTTTGGCTCCTTTGTCAAAAATCAAGTGACCATAGGTGTGTGGGTTCATTTCTGGGTCTTCAATTCTATTCCATTGGTCTATCTGTCTGTCTCTGTACCAATACCATGCAGTTTTTATCACTATTGCTCTGTAATACTGCTTGAGTTCAGGGATAGTGATTCCCCCGAAGTCCTTTTATTGTTGAGGATAGCTTTAGCTATCCTGGGTTTTTTGTTATTCCACATGAATTTGCAAATTGTTCTGTCTAACTCTTTGATGAATTGGATTGGTATTTTGATGGGGATTGCATTGAATCTGTAGATCGCTTTTGGTAAAATGGCCATTTTTACTATATTAATCCTGCCAATCCATGAGCATGGGAGATCTTTCCATCTTCTGAGGTCTTCTTCAATTTCTTTCCTCAGTGTCTTGAAGTTCTTATTGTACAGATCTTTTACTTGCTTGGTTAAAGTCACACCGAGGTACTTTATATTATTTGGGTCTATTATGAAGGGTGTCATTTCCCTAATTTCTTTCTCGGCTTGTTTCTCTTTTGTATAGAGGAAGGCAACTGATTTATTTGAGTTAATTTTATACCCAGCCACTTTGCTGAAGTTGTTTATCAGCTTTAGTAGTTCTCTGGTGGAACTTTTGGGATCACTTAAATAAACTATCATGTCGTCTGCAAATAGTGATATTTTGACTTCTTCTTTTCCAATCTGTATCCCCTTGATCTCCTTTTGTTGTCTGATTGCTCTGGCTAGAACTTCAAGAACTATATTGAATAAGTAGGGAGAGAGTGAGCAGCCTTGTCTAGTCCCTGATTTTAGTGGGATTGCTTCAAGTTTCTCTCCATTTAGTTTAATGTTAGCAACTGGTTTGCTGTATATGGCTTTTACTATGTTTAGGTATGGGCCTTGAATTCCTATTCTTTCCAGGACTTTTATCATGAAGGGGTGTTGAATTTTGTCAAATGCTTTCTCAGCATCTAATGAAATGATCCTGTGGTTCTGTTCTTTCAGTTTGTTTATATGATGGATCACGTTGATGGTTTTCCATACATTAAACCATCCCTGCATGCCTGGGATGAAGCCTACTTGATCATGGTGGATGATTGTTTTGATGTGCTCTTGAATTCGGTTTGCCAGAATTTTATTGAGTATTTTTGCGTCGATATTCATAAGGGAAATTGGTCTGAAGTTCTCTTTCTTTGTTGGGTCTTTGTGTGGTTTAGGTATAAGTGTAATTGTGGCTTCGTAGAAGGAATTCGGTAGGGCTCCATCTGTTTCAATTTTGTGGAATAGTTTGGATAATATTGGTATGAGGTCTTCTATGAAGGTTTGATAGAATTCTGCACTAAACCCGTCTGGACCTGGGCTCTTTTTGGTTGGGAGACCTTTAATGACTGCTTCTATTTCCTTAGGAGTTATGGGGTTGTTTAACTGGTTTATCTGTTCCTGATTTAACTTCGATACCTGGTATCTGTCTAGGAAATTGTCCATTTCCTGAAGATTTTCAAGTTTTGTTGAATATAGGTTTTTATAGTAAGATCTGATGATTTTTTTAATTTCCTCTGAATCTGTAGTTATGTCTCCCTTTTCATTTCTGATTTTGTTAATTTGGACGCACTCTCTGGGTCCTCTCGTTAGTCTGGCTAAGGGTTTATCTATCTTGTTGATTTTCTCAAAGAACCAACTTTTGGTTCTGTTGATTCTTTCTATCGTCCTTTTTGTTTCTACTTGGCTGATTTCAGCTCTGAGTTTGATTATTTACTGCCTTCTACTCCTCCTGGGTGTATTTGCTTCTTTTTGTTCTAGAGCTTTTAGGTGTGCTGTCAAGCTGCTGACATATGCTCTTTCCTGTTTCTTTCTGCAGGCACTCAGCGCTATGAGTTTTCCTCTTAGCACAGCTTTCATTGTGTCCCATAAGTTTGGGTACGTTGTACCTTCATTTTCATTAAATTCTAAAAAGTTTTTAATTTCTTTCTCTATTTCTTCCTTGACCAGGTTATCATTGAGTAGAGCATTGTTCAATTTCCACGTATATGTGGGCATTCTTCCCTTCTTGTTATTGAAGACCAGTTTTAGGCCGTGGTGGTCCGATAGCACGCATGGGATTATTTCTCTTTCTGTACCTATTGAGGCCCGTTTTTTGACCAATTATATGGTCAATTTTGGAGAAAGTACCATGAGGAGCTGAGAAGAAGGTATATCCTTTTGCTTTAGGATAGAATGTTCTATAAATATCCGTTAAGTCCATTTGGCTCATGACTTCTCTTAGTCTGTCTACATCTCTGTTTAATTTCTGTTTCCATGATCTGTCCATTGATGAGAGTGGGGTGTTGAAATCTCCCCCTATTATTGTGTGAGGTGCAATGTGTGTTTTGAGCTTTAGTAAGGTTTCTTTTACGTATGTAGGTGCCCTTGTATTTGGGGCATAGATATTTAGGATTGAGACTTCATCTTGGTGGATTTTTCCTTTGATGAATATGAAGTGTCCTTCCTTATCTTTTTTGATGACTTTTAGTTGAAAATTGATTTTATTTGATATTAGAATGGCTACTCCAGCTTGCTTCTTCTGACCATTTGCTTGGAAAGTTGTTTTCCAGCCTTTCACTCTGAGGTAGTGTCTGTCTTTGTCTCTGAGGTGTGTTTCCTGTAGGCAGCAGAATGCAGGGTCCTCGTTGTGTATCCAGTTTGTTAATCTATGTCTTTTTATTGGGGAGTTGAGGCCATTGATATTGAGAGATATTAAGGAATAGTGATTATTGCTTCCCGTTATATTCAAATTTGAAGTAAGGTTATGTTTGTGTGCTTTCATTCTCTTTGTTTTGTTGCCAAGTCGATTAGCTTCTTGCTTCTTCTAGGGTATAGCTTGCCTCCTCATGTTGGGCTTTACCATTTATTATCCTTCGTAGTGCTGGATTTGTAGAAAGATATTGTATAAATTTGGTTTTGTCACGGAATATCTTGGTTTCTCCATCAATGTTAATTGAGAGTTTTGCTGGATACAGTAACCTGGGCTGGCATTTGTGTTCTCTTAGGGTCTGTATGACATCAGTCCAGGATCTTCTGGCCTTCATAGTTTCTGGCAAGAAGTCTGGTGTGATTCTGATAGGTCTGCCTTTATATGTTACTCGACCTTTTTCCCTTACTGCTTTTAATATTCTTTCTTTATTTTGTGCGTTTGGTGTTTTGACTATTATGTGACGGGAGGTGTTTCTTTTCTGGTCCAATCTATTTGGAGTTCTGTAGGCTTCTTGTATGTCTATGGGTATCTCTTTTTTTAGGTTAGGGAAGTTTTCTTCTATGATTTTGTTGAAGATATTTACTGGTCCTTTGAGCTGGGAGTCTTCACTCTCTTCTATACCTATTATCCTTAGGTTTGATCTTCTCATTGAGTCCTGGATTTCCTGTATGTTTTGGACCAGTAGCTTTTTCCGCTTTACATTATCTTTGACAGTTGAGTCAATGATTTCTATGGAATCTTCTGCTCCTGAGATTCTCTCTTCCATCTCTTGTATTCTGTTGGTGAAGCTTGTATCTACAGCTCCTTGTCTCTTCTTTTGGTTTTCTATATCCAGGGTTGTTTCCATGTGTTCTTTCTTGATTGCTTCTATTTCCATTTTTAATTCCTTCAACTGTTTGATTGTGTTTTCCTGGAATTCTTTCAGGGATTTTTGTGTCTCCTCGCTATGGGCTTCTACTTGTTTATTTATGTTTTCCTGGAATTCTTTCAGGGATTTTTGCGATTCCTCTCTGTAGGCTTCTACTTGTTCTCTAAGGGAGTTCTTCACGTCTTTCTTGAAGTCCTCCAGCATCATGATCAAAAATGATTTTGAAACTAGATCTTGCTTTTCTGGTGTGTTTGGATATTCCATGTTTGTTTTGATGGGAGAATTGGGCTCCGATGGTGCCATGTAGTCTTGGTTTCTGTTGCTTGGGTTCCTGCGCTTGCCTCTTGCCATCAGATTATCTCTAGTGTTACTGTGTTCTGCTATTTCTGACAGTGGCTAGACTGTCCTATAAGGCTGTGTGTCAGGAGTGCTGTAGACCTGTTTTCCTCTCTTTCAGTCAGTTATGGGGACAGAGTGTTCTGCTTTCGGGCGTGTAGTTTTTCCTCTCTACAGGTCTTCAGCTGTTCCTGTGGGCCTGTGTCTTGAGTTCACCAGGCAGCTTTCTTGCAGCAGAAAATTTGGTCTTACCTGTGGTCCCGAGGCTCAAGTTCGCTCGTGGGGTGCTGCCCTGGGGCTCTCTGCAGCGGCAGCAACCAGGAAGACCTGTGCCGCCCCTTCCGGGAGCTTCAGTGCACCAGGGTTCCAGATGGTCTTTGGCTTTTTCCTCTGGCGTCCGAGATGTGTGTGCAGAGAGCAGTCTCTTCTGGTTTCCCAGGCTTGTCTGCCTTTCTGAAGGTTTAGCTCTCCCTCCCACGGGATTTGGGTGCAGAGAACTGTTTATCTGGTCTGTTTCCTTCAGGTTCTGGTGGTGTCTCAGGCAGGGGTCCTGCCGCTCCTGGGCCCTCCCCCACGGGATCCCAGAGACCTTATACAGTTTCCTCTTGGGCCAGGGATGTGGGCAGGGGTGAGCAGTGTTGGTGGTCTCTTCCGCTCTGCAGCCTCAGGAGTGCCCGCCTGACCAGGCAGTTGGGTCTCTCCCTCTCTGTATAGTCCTTTTTGTTTCTACTTGGTTGATTTCAGCTCTGAGTTTGATTATTTCCTGCCTTCTACTCCTCCTGGGTGTATTTGCTTCTTTTTGTTCTAGAGCTTTTAGGTGTTCTGTCAAGGTGCTGATATATGCTCTCTCCTGTTTCTTTCTGCAGGCACTCAGAGCTATGAGTTTTCCTCTTAGCACAGCTTTCCTTGTGTCCCATAAATGTGGGTATGCTGTACCTTCATTTTCATTAAATTCTAAGAAGTCTTTTAATTTTTTTATTTCTTTCTTGACCATGTTATCATTGAGTAGAGTATTTTTCAGCTTCCATGTATATGTGGGCAATCTTTCCTTATTGTTATTGAAGACCAGCTTTATCCCATGGTGTTCTGATAGGACACATGGGATTATTTCTATCTTTCTGTATCTGTTGAGGCCTGTTTTGTGCCAGGTTATATGGTCAATTTTGGAGAAAGTACCATGAGGTGGTGAGAAAGAGGTATATCCTTTTGTTTTAGGATAGAATGTTCTATAAATATCTGTTAAGTCCATTTGGTTCATAACTTCTGTTAGTCTGTCTATGTCTCCATTTAATTTGTTTCCATGTTCCTTGATGAGAGTGGGGTGTTGAAATCTCCTACTATTATTGCATGAGGTGCAACGTGTGCTTTGAGCTTTATTAAGGTTCCTTTTATGTATGTAGTTGCCCTTGTATTTGGAGCATAGATATTTAGGATTGAGGGTTCATCTTGGTGGATTTTTCCTTTGATCAATATGAAGTGTCCTTCCTTATCTTTTTTGATGACTTTTGGTTGAAAATCGATTTTATTCGATATTAGAATGGCTACTCCAGCTTGCTTCTTCAGACCATTTGCTTGGAAAGTTTTTTTCCATCCTTTCACTGTAAGGTAGTGTCTCTCTTTGTCTCTGAGGTATGTTTCCTGTAGGCAGCAAAATGCTGGTTCCTCATTGCATATCCAGTTTGTTAATCTATGTCTTTTTATTGGGGAATTGAGTCCATTGATGTTGAGAGATATTAAGGAATAGCGATTGTTGCTTCCTGTTATATTCATATTTGGATGTGACATTATGTTTGTGTGTTTGTCTTCTCTTTGTTTTGTTGCAAATTATTATTTTCTTGCTTTTTCTAGGCTGTAGCTTGCCTCCTTGTGTTTGGCTTTACCATTTATTATCCTTTGTAGTGCTGGATTTGTAGAAAGATAATTGTGTTAATTTGGTTTTGTCACGGAATATCTTGGTTTCTCCATCTATGTTAATTGAGAGTTTTGCTGGATACAGTAACTTGGGATGGCATTTGTGTTCTCTTAGGGTCTGTATGACATCTGTCCAGGATCTTTTGGCTTTCATAGTCTCTGGTGGGAAGTCTGGTGTAATTCTGATAGGTCTGTCTTTATATGTTACTTGACCTTTTTCCCTTACTGCTTTTGATCTTCTTTCTTTGTTTTGTTTATTTGATATTTTGACTATTATGTGATGGGAGGAGTTTTTTCTGGTCCAATCTATTTGGAGTTCTGTAGGCTTCTTGTATGTTTATGTGCATCTCTTTCTTTAGGTTAGGAAATTTTCTTCTATGATTTTGTTGAAGATATTTACTAATCCTTTGAGCTGGGAGTCTTCACTCTCTTCTATACCTATTATCCTTAGGTTTGATCTTCTCATTGACTCCTGGATTTCCTGTATGTTTTAGACCAGTAGCTTTTTCCATTTTACCTTATCTTTGACAGTTCTGTCGATGATTTCTTTGGAATTGTCTGCTCCTAGAATTCTCTTTTATCTCTTGTATTCTGTTGGTGATGCTTGTATCTATGGCTCCTTGTCTCTTCCTTTGGTTTTCTATATACAGGGTCATCTCCCTTCGTGCTTTCTTTATTGTTTCTATTTCCATTTTCATTTCCTTCACCTGTTTGATTGTATTTTCCTGTAATTCTTTCAGGGATTTTGTGTTTCCTCTCTAAGGGCTCCTGCTTGTTTACTTGTGTTTTCCTGCATTTCTCTAAGAGAGTTCTTTATGTCTTTCTTAAAGTCCTCCATCATCATGATCAAATGTGATTTTAAGTATAGATCTTGCTTTTCTGGTGTGTTTGGATATTCCGTGTTTGCTTTGGTGGGAGAATTGTGCTCCGATGATGCCATGTAGCCTTGGTTTCTGTTGCTTTGGTTCCTGTGCTTGCCTCTCACCAACAGGTTGTCTCCTTTGTTACCTTGTTCTGTTATTTCTGACAGTCACTTCATTGTCCTATAGGACTGTGTGTCATGAGTGCTGTAGACCTATTTTCCTGTTTTCTTTCAGCCAGTTATGGGAACACAATGTTCTGCTTTCAAGCCTGTAGTCGTTCCTGTCCACTGGCTTTCAGCTGTTCCTGTGGGTGTGTGTCCTGAGTCCACCAGGCAGGTCACTTGGAGCAGAAAAGTTGGTCTTACCTCTGGTATCGAGCCTGAAGTTGCTCCTCAGGGCTCAGTTTCAGCTCTTCATGAGGGCAGAAACCTGAAGGGCCTGCCCCTACTTCTGGGTCCCTGTGTGCAGGGGTCCCTGATGGCGCTAGGTGTTTTCCTCTAGAGTCAGAAATGTGAGCAGAGAGTAGTCTCCTCTGGTGTCCCAGGCATGTCTGTCCCTCTGAAGGTCTAGTTCTCCCTCCCTCAGGATTTGGGTGCAGGGATCTGTTTGACCAGGACCGTTCAGATCCCAGCACAGTCTGGACTGCAGGGCTCATGCAGTTTGACTGCCCCTATCTTCCTGTTTCCAGAGGCCCTATACAGTTTCCTCTTGGGCCAGGGATATGGGCAAAGGTAGGCAGAAGTGGAAGTCTCTCCTGCCCTGCAGTCTCAGGATTGCCCACATGTCTGGGCAATGAGCTATGTCTTCCACGGGATTTGGGAGCAGTGAGCTGTGGGCCAGGGTCAGCAAGGTTCGGGCGCTGAGTTCCTATTTCATAATTGTTGGTCCTAATAGCTATACTAATTTAAGTCCTGTTCAGAAAGACTTTTCCTGTGCCAACAAGTTCATATGTATCCCCTACTTTACCCTTTATCAGATTCAGATGATAAGGTCTCGTTTTGAGATCCTCACTATATTTGGAGTTGAATTTTGTGCAGGGTAAATGAAAATGATCCAGGAACAGGAAGAGTTAGAATGGTGGATGGGAGTTCAGGATCCAGGAAGTAATGAAGGAGATTAATAATCAAAAGACCATTGAAAAAAAGCCATAGAGTAACTCACTACACAAGGAACTTTCTCAAATCTATGGACACATACTAAAAGAATTAAAATGGAATTGTCTTCTAATTGGGCAGTAATCTTCTACTAGATGCAACATGCTAATCAATGATAACCCAGTAGCAAGCCCGGCAACATTTCCAAGAAGAGTGAAGCTCAGCCTTGCCTAGGAAGAAAGGGCTGATGTATTGAGAGAAAAACCATGTGCAATAACCTTTTGCAGAGAACATATAACAAACCTTTTTTGTTGATGAATCAGGTAGATGGCATCCCAAAGAAAAAGAAGATTCAAGGAATATTCCCAGATTTGTGTATCAACTAGGATGGATAAAGAGCCACCCAATGAGGTTAAAGGAATGGAGACCAGTTGGCATGGGGTGACACACTGGGTCTACACCGGGGCAAGAGTTCTAATTCGTCATTGTTGGTATACTAGGTATATAGGGTTTGCCCATTTTAAATTTGAGGCATTTCATCTCATGAGACTATTTGGCTGGTAGTGAGAGATAGCATATGCTGCTCCTTCAGAATGTGATGCTATGGCACTGCCCATCAAGACCAGAAATTTAATTTACTGCCCTGTGAATATGAGTTTAGATGTGTGCTTTGCTCTGGCGTCATAGGATACCAGAAAATATGACTAAGCACAGCCTTGGAAAATCTCCCTGTTTGTTGCCATGATCATCACCCATGGAGACCAATTGGGGCTAGCTTCTCAGTGACAGTCGACATGTACCACAATGATGTCATTCCAACCACTAGACATGAGTCAGGGTACCTTGTGTCATACAAACTGCTGAAGCCAGCCCAGAGTGGAATGTGGCAAGCAAAGGGAAAAGTATTGGAGTCATTAAGTCACATAAGCAACATCTAAATGATGTATATGCCTATATCCAGGAAAGAAGAGATTCCAAGTCAGGGACTACAGGGTTTTTTTCACCTAAACTCCAAGTTCACAGCTTTCCCATAATTCCCAGGTTAGGTTATATTCATATATAGACTTAGGACCAGGAGCTGCTTTCTTAAAAGATGTGAGTCTGAAGACCGATTCATTTGGTAAAAATACAATTCCCTCACTCCTTACCTCCCCTTTTCTCTCCTTTCCTAGTTGATGAGACAAGGTTGCTGTAAAAGCAACCAACAGAAATCCAATTCAGTCTCCAGGGAAATTTATAGAAAAAAGTTTTGCTATGCCAGTGTTTTTCCATGGCAATAGGAAGCACATGGGACCTCAGGAGGAACATCTATCACAGTGTGCTGCATTGCAGCGCAAGACTTGGCATTTTCTCCAATTCTTCAAAGCATAGTTAAGGGCAAAATAAATGTAAAGATATGAAATCCAGGCTACTGCTGACATGCTGTCCCTTTAGAAGCAGACAACTGGCTTAAGAAAAAGCAAGAAAAGCAAAGTCCAAAACTAAGCTCCAGAAAGTAAGGGACATTCGGTTTCAGAGGTCTCTGGGCTAAACACACTCAAAGCAAGGTTCAAAGTTATACATAGAGTGAATAGGCTCAGCCACTGCAACTCAAACAGACAAGGAAGCAGGAAAGTGTGACTAACCAATCTGGCTTAAGTAAACTTGGGTCCTGATCTCTGGACCCTGTTCTGTTACTGTGAGTATATGACACTGGACATGCCATGTCATAGCCATCAAAAAAAAAAAAAAACCAAACAAACAAACAAAAAAAAAACAAAAAAAAAAAAACTCATTGAGGTCTTGATGAACCATGAACATTTCCATACTCAACTCATTGTTTAGAGCCACAATGATTGCCCAAAGGGCACAATTCACTGAACCATGATGCCATGACATGCAGAAAAGTAACAGAGTAGGGTAGCCTCTCTGACTTTCTTCTGTCTGTCTCTCCCAAAGCAAACCATGAACGAATTCTTTGACACTTCTAAAGTAGATATTAAGATCCTCATTCTAGAGGTTCTTCCCTTTGTATAGAAGAATGGAACACACTTATATCTGAACTTGTAGAGGCACTGAGAAGAATCTGAACAGGCAGCACTTGCTAAGGTCTGATTACCCCCAGTTTATTCCTATTGGACATTCCCCTTCTCCAGACATGCATACCTACAACTATCTACTTTTCTACTGGATTTAACATAAAGACATGTCTCTTCCTGCTATGTGGGCTTCATTTCTTAAGTTTGTGCTCTTTAATTTCTTAAATATGTCTTCATACTTTTGTTTATCTTCCATTATGGGAAAACCTAGTCATAAGCTTAACTATAGTCAAAAAAGGTGTTCCCCTTTTTACAATAAAAAGGGTCTAGTGGTCCACTAAGCACAGAGTACCCTGTGTACCCCTTATCAGTCAGGGACCAGAGGAACATGTCAGGTGACTGGAGTTTAGACATTGAAGAGAGAGAAATTCTTGAGGATGAGATCTGGCATTCATTGTAAGTGGCTCTACATAGTAGTAAGTGACTCTCATTCAATCCACATACATGGCACGAAGGGTTTCTCTACATTACTTACTAAAGCCTGACCACAGTACTACAGCGTGAAGGCTAGTCCTTTGGTACCTCTGCTGCCCATGGTGAGATTGAAATGAAAGGGTCATGTGGCTTCTCGAGCCCCACAACGAGGAAGGGATGACGCTTAAATTTAAAACCAAGTCTCTTGGAGTCTGAATCTCCTCCAGCTTTTATATTTTTAATCTTGTTGGAATATAAGACATAAATAGAATATCTTCAATGGTGAAAAGGGTAACATGGTGTTTTCTGGGAGAAAAATAGTAGTCAACTATTAAACACAAGTTTAACTGATAGGATGGATTCCTCCTCTTCTTGAACCTGTGTTTACTTAAGTTTTGTGTGACATGGGAACCTTCATATAGAGGCAAGACAGAGTGAAATAGTGAGACATTTCACCACACTACTCAGAATGCTGCAATTTAAAGCGCATGGGCTATTTATTTCTGGAATTTACCATTTACTATTTTTAGATGGTGGTAACAGAAACCACACAAAGCAAAACTGTGTGTAAGGGTGGACTACCATACTGATTTTAGATGTTCTTGAAACATGTTAATAGAAGCTAATGCTAAATTAAAAAAAATTCTCTGACATTCCTAGGAATCGGGAGGAGACTGATTATTAACACACAGAGAACATGAACACAGAGCTTCTGCAGAAGCCTGTGGCACTTGTCCTTGTCTCCTCTTGAACAAGGCTGTCCCTATCTAAGCCACCTACCAAACTACTACCTGTCAAGGTCCATAAACAATGAAGGTCTGCCCATAAACAAAATGGTATGCATGTAGGGATAGTGGGGTCCAGTGTCTGCTCTGCAGCAGGGCATGCCTGCTGTGGGAGGCAGTACTCAGGAAGTTCACCAGCTTACCCTATGCTGTGGCCAGGGATGATGGGCTATAGGGAAGCCACAGGACACTGCTTCTGGGGTGGTGTGAGACAACTGGAGCTGGTTGGGGGTCTACAAGCTTATGACAAGGCTGAGGCCCATGGCCATCTGGTTCTCAGGCTCTCAGACACCCAGGCACCTCTGCAAGTCAACTAAATGCCGAGAACAGAGTTGGGGCCTAGTGGGTGTTGAATCTAGCCTGTGGCCAGGGGAAAAGGGGGGAGAAGTTCCAGCTGGTCCTACTGGGGAGTCCTTGGCTTGATAGCTGCAGGCTTGGGCTTGGCTTGGTGGGAGTCGTGGCTGGGAGCACAGTCTACAGGATATTAGGCTGTGGCTTTATAGGTGAAGGCCTTATCCACGGCTGCCCATGGTGGATCCCAACGAAAAGAGACATTTAAGACATTTATTGTCATGGCGGAAAGTGGATGAATAAAACCATATCCCACTTCTCAGGGTGGGCCTGAAAATAAATACCTTTTGCAGGGAGGAGTGTCTGGGAAGGAAAGCTTATTGGCTAAGCCCTTTAGGCCTTTAGCTACTTCATTGGAATGGAGATTTGAGCTTACATGATGTCTTCTACCTGTGGAGGGGCTTACGTGACTGTTGGCCACAAATCTATGGAGGGCTGCAGCTAGTGACAGGAGCCTGGTGCCTGGGAATCAGATGAAGTGCCTACCGTCCCTTCAGGGTTTCTGGGGCTTCTAGCCTTAGCTCAACTGGGGACCAAGCTACCTTTCACAGTCCCACATATGCGTAAGGGACTTAGCTCATTGAGCACACAGGGACTCTGAATCTATTCTATGGATGGTGATAGTCCATTTTGTAACCTCCATTGCTAGCCTTCCAGATGTAGCTGCAAGGAAGTTCCAGATTTAAGCTACTATTACCTGTAAGCATAGCAACCATTCCTCTTAGTATGTAAATTTGGATCCTTTAATAATTGGTGGAGGCTTTTCTTTATCAATCTAGGATCTCACTTGCAGGAGCTAGTCTCCAATGTCTCTGACAACCAGACCTCAGATCCTCTAATGTAATCCACCAACAAACACTCTAGGCTTTAGCATGCAATACTCCCATGTGAAAACTATCTCTAAATCCATTAGGGGGATACCCTCTTTTTTTTTTTCATTTCAATTTCTTTTTTTTTTTAATTTTTTTTTATTAACTTGAGTATTTCTTATATACATTTCGAGTGTTATTCCCTTTCCCGGTTTCCGGGCAAACATCCCCCTCCCTCCTCCCCTTCCTTATGGGTGTTCCCTTCCCAACCCTCCCCCCATTGCCGCCCTCCCCCCATAGACTAGTTCACTGGGGGTTCAGTCTTAGCAGGACCCAGGGCTTCCCCTTCCACTGGTGCTCTTACTAGGATATTCATTGCTACCTATGGGGTCAGAGTCCAGGGTCAGTCCATGTATAGTCTTTAGGTAGTGGCTTAGTCCCTGGAAGCTCTGGTTGCTTGGCATTGTTGTACTTTTGGGGTCTCGAGCCCCTTCAAGCTCTTCCAGTTCTTTCTCTGATTCCTTCAATAGGGGACCTATTCTCAGTTCAGTGGTTTGCTGCTGGCATTCGCCTCTATATTTGCTGTATTCTGGCTGTGTCTCTCAGGAGCGATCTACATCTGGCTCCTGTCGGTCTGCACTTCTTTGCTTCATCCATCTTGTCTAATTGGGTGGCTGTATATGTATGGGCCACATGTGGGGCAGGCTCTGAATGGGTGTTCCTTCAGTCTCTGTTTTAATCTTTGCCAGAAACCACCCCCCATTTAGGGGAGCTGTTTACTGCAGATGAGAGCCTGTGAACCAGCCTAGCTTGGGGATCCCCCATTAGGTACTGCCAAGTTGCCTTTAGGTGATAGAAAGACAAAGAAATCTGAGGAACCCATGCTGTTTCCAGGCATTCTGGTGCTTGGGTCTTCAAAGCACTTTACACAGATCAACTAATGAACACTATATCACACACCATGTTGTTTCTCCAGGGATGGCAAGGCACTAGGCCTCAATTCTGCAGCAGCCACTTGAAAGGGGTTGGGTGATTTGCAGTTAACAATTATGCCCATGATTGTGACTCCCAAAAGAGAGACCTTCAAACCGTGGGCCTTTCTCTAAAGAAATGTTTGCTGTATGTTTGTTGAATGACTATCAGAGACATACTGAAGGCAGATCATTAATAAGGCTTTATCTGGACCCTCCACTTTCCCTAGGTCTCATCAAGGCCACCTTCATTCTATGATGCTCTTTCCAGTAGTGCCTTAGGTCATCTAGTGTAAAACACACAGGACATGGGGTTTCTTATGAGAGTGTGTCAGGAGCTCCCTGGAGAAATGCTCTATCACATGCAGTGAAGGTGTGTGCCCTTCTTTTCAGAACCTCTCAGAAATGCACAGTAAGGCCCTCTGCTAAAGGTATTGTTTGGAACAAGTAAATTCAAAAGTTGGAATATTCTGCTTTCAGAGAAAGATTTGGTTTTTCTTTTCCTTCAAGAAAACATTGTTTGTGCAGATAGACAGGCAAAAGTTGGAGGTATAGGTACCTTTTCAGACTGGACATCAAGAACATTTAAAACTATGTGAAAAATATGTTTCTTCTTAAAGCATTAGAAAAGATAGTATACTTCCTGGTTGCAGCCATTTGTAGTGACTTAGGGAGTTTGTCTTGGGCCCAATTAATGATACATTTTGATATTTAGGGAAATAGGAAGTGGACTGCCTGTCTCCTCAAGCACAGGCTGTGTAGCCAGGGATCAGTTTTCTGAACATCTCCCCTTCAGATCCTATTTATTGATACTGTTCACAAATATCCAATAAATACCCTCCCAACCAAAGTAAACAAGATGTGTTGCCAAGTCTTTGAAAGTCTAGAAGAAACTAGCTTGTGGGCAATCAAATGGAAATAGCTTGCTGTCTGGGAAAACTGAATTTCTTGAGAATCAGGCTGGCAGAGAAGAAGTCTTGTTGTTGACCTTCCTTCCAGCAATAGCTCACAGTTCAGAGGATTGAGCTGCAGGAGCCTGGAGTGCCCCTGCAAAGTCCTGTGCTGGTCACAAATCCTATTACCATCTCAGGACACTTATAGAGGGTTGCTTTTCCTGAGCTCACCTACCTCAGGGTTGGGTGCTCACTTCCTGGTGACATTTTTGATAGAAAAAAGAAAAATTAGAAAGTCTAGGGAGAGTGTGGGGACTATGAAAGCCAAGGGTAAGGTATTTGGCTGTGCTTATAAAGTATTGCACACATTTAATTCCAGAACTGAGGAGGCAGAAGCTAGTGCATCTCCATGAATTTTAAGTCAGCTTGCTGTATTTAGGAAGTTCCAGGTCAGACAGAGGTACATAGTGAGACAGTGTCTCAATAATAATAATGAAGAAAACATTTTCCATTCTACTTAACAATCCATCCGAAAATATGCAGCTTTACCCAGGGCCAGACATCTTTAAATGATCCTACCGTTTCATCTACAACAAAAACCCTGAAGTTTAAGCTTAAGCACTGAAGTGGGGTGAGAAGCCAGGAGGGCATGTCAAATATCTGAGATCCTTCCTCTAACCCACCCTTTCTTGCCTAGGTAAACTCAGCCTCCTCTCTGTGGTCAAAATGGCTAACTGTGAACGTCAGCATCACTGGCATTTGAATGTTAAGCCCAGGCCACCTGGGCTGTCCTTCTTGTAGCTATGCGAAAGGCTACGGTTTAATCAAGTTCCTTCCTTATTTTGAATTGAGAGCTGAGGTCAGATTTAGATTTAGGATTTTCATAGACTTTTAGATCCTGGCTCCACAGGCCTACAGTTTAGACAGAGGTAAATCACGCTACAGGAATTCCTATTCTTGATGTTTTCATAATGAAAGGGGATTATGGTGTTCATGTACAACCTAATGGGGACAGAAGGACTTGGTTATGAAGCCACTCTCAGCTTTTCAGTGGTGTTCCAGTAACCATGATCAGTGCTCTGTGGGGACCCAGTAGAGAAAGCTACTTGTCTGGCCAGGGTGGAGATTTAACATTCAAAGCAATCAGAACATCCAGTTGGACTGGTCAATCACCTAGCTAAGGGAATACCCCCTCAGGAAGGCAGAACCATCCCTAGCCATGCTTAACAGGTAGGTAGAGTATTCAGTTCTTCAGGAGATATTCTATTACTTATTCCTAGAACATCCTAGCACAGTCTAGTGAGTACCACTTGGTTCATCTGGATCTGTCTATCTTTCTGAGTTCTGCCTCAGAAAGTTGTGATTATTTCTTTTTCTCCATTTCTGCCAGATTCTGGCAAGAGTCAAAGCATTTTTGTTTGTTTGTTTGTTTGTTTGTTTGTTTGTTTTCATGTTTGATACTTAGCACTTTCATACTCTCTGTCAAGCCTATTCCTCACCACGCCTCTACCCACCACCATGTGGCTTACCTTCATGATGGCCTAAGTTGAATAGCGTCGTTTTGTTTATTTTCTTCTCATCTCTAGTCTCTCCAGGTAGCTACCAACATGTATTTTTGCTGCCCTGGAGTTTCAGTTTTAAACCCTAATACATTATCATTGGGCTTCTGCTTGGTCCGTTCTTAAACTTCTTTATTAATAAGACTAAGAATCCCAAGAAGAGATTTCTCTTCCAATTTCTCTGGTATTATTGGCACACACATATACAAATACTCATTGAAATAGGAAGGGAGGGAGGGAGGGAGGGAAGTTGGAAGGGAAGGAAGGAGAAAGGAAGGGAGGAGGAGATGGAAGGGAGAGGGAGGGAAAAAGGGGGGGAATGAAATAAATGAGAAGGTAAAATATTTTTGTTCATTAAAAAATAAATTAGCATCATAGATTTTGAATGCTGCCTCTGGCCAAGTATTATTATTAGACTATTAGAGGTAATCTAATGATTAATCTAAACATATAAACAAATACACTTTGCCCATTAAGCAATATTCTTGAATTCTGTCATTTTAATGTGAATAAAAATCTGAAAGCAACCTTACTTGCATATTCTGAGAAAAAAGTGTAAGAAGGTTGTGTTCAAATTATATGCTATTAATTTTCCTTTGTCAATTTCTGCTATCATGGCTAGATAATCATTCCGGACATGGAGCCAGGTGCCTCATGTATCTGGTGTCACAAAGCCTCACAACAGCCTATGGGGCAAGCACTCTTATCTCCCCAGATTCTCCAGTGAAGCCCCTGTGGTTGAATGAGAGTGGGTCACTCCATATGAGAGCAGCATGCAGTGGAGCTGATCCAAATCCAGCAGCTTCCCACTCTTAAGCCTGTTCAGTATCACACCACACTTTATTGCTTTCTCTGCTCCATATAAAGAAACTACTTAAGATTCCAGGGTAGTTGGCAATATATTGGTTTTTCATAATGCAAGGTTTGGGTTACTGTGAAGGAAATAGACAGCACAGAGACCCTTACCATCTTAGCCTTCCCCTTGGAAAAACAAGTGACCATACATACACCTTTTACATTTAGGTATTATAAGGCAGACACCATGGAGGCCAGACCTGATTATGATGTAATTTTTAGGAATGACAGTTTTGTAGGAGACAAGGAATGCGGAAGATTGCATTCTTATTTCGGAATATGACAGACACACGAGGCCAGAGGAAATAAATAACCCTAAGGATGTCAGAATGATTCTCTTGAAGAGGGGTCTTTTTAAACTGGCTTTGGAACATCACATCCTGAAGAATAGGGTCATCTCACTGATGAGTCTGGCAAGGCTGGAGGTTGAACCGATGTGGATGTGTATGTATGATATCCAAGTCGGAGGGCAGAGACATGCTTTGGAGATGGTGGTTTGTGTCAGACAAGAAAGAGTTTCTCTTCTTTGTATTGTAATTACTAACTGAACTCTGCTGGAATCCATGCCATAAAAGAGCGCAGCAATTTTGTTCCCTCCAAAATATGATCATCAATGTTGAAATGTTTCTGTCATATGATAGGTGTCTTAATAAGACTTGATTCATCAAAAAGGACAAAGCTGTACACAACAGGATCCCCCTTTCTCTCTGTTTTCCACATCCTAACCTTCGGGAGAGATCTCAATGCTTAGAATTCCCTGTTTGCATGTCATTCACAAAGAATGACATACTCAAAGAATTTAACAATTAATGATGAAGGCACCCGTCAATTAAGGGAAGCTGGCGTGTGCTGCCTGTATGTCTAGCCTAGGGACAATGATACTTGCTTTGAGGTATGCAGGAAGTTCTGGCCACAGAGATGATCAGGAATGGTCCAGCAGGCCAAGAGAGGGAACTATGTGTTTCTTTTCTAATTTCGAATCATTTTCTTCAGTGTTGCATCTTTGTACAAGTCCCTCTTCCTAGTCTCAATGGGCTCTAAGGACACATAGCCATGAGACAGTTGAAGTGGGGCCATTTTATTCACAAAGATCCACGTTTTCAGAGGTAGCAGAGAAAGAATTGGGGGCAGAGCTTGGAAAACTTCAGATTACGAATAATTAAAAATACATATCCTTTTTGTATAAAAGACTATATTTTTCTTATATTACTAGTGTTCCTCCCTGACAGTAGAGTGTGGAGAACTACACACCTCTTAGACTCTCTTACAGATAACATCTCAAACACCAATTTGATTCCATCAATTAGGAGCAATGTTTGAGAATTGCTTGTGGTTGCCAGTCTATGAGTGGAAGATCAGGGCTTGAAACATCCATTTTACCGGAACAGGCAAATCTTGAATAGCAACAGCTTTGCGAGCCTCCCTAGGTTCTGATCTTGGTGCATTCTCATCATAACTTTGTGCTTATGTTATCCGAGGAGCTTCCGTGGTTTATAAATCATTCCAAAAAGACAACACGCAAAAACTAAGCCCTTTTTTTCCTAGTACAGCTGCAGGTGACATTTTTCTTTCTCTGTTTCTGCTACCAAGGGTGACAATAACTCTGAGCAGGGAGTGTGTGTACCCTGTGTCATGAAGCCTCACAACAGCCTTTATTTTATAGGTTTATTAATTAGTTTTTTTTCATGCAATGATCGAATACCTATGTGAGGGAACAACCTATCATGCGGGAGAGGCTTTATTCACAATGTGAGAAAACAGAAAAAGGAGAATGCTAGTTTCCCCTTCTCCCTTTTTAATTCAGCCCATGAAATCAACCTGTGGGGTGCAGCCACTCCTATCCAAGGCAGGTCTTTATCCCAACTGAATCCTCTCTGGGAATTTTATCACAGAGACACCCAAAGGCATACTTCACTAGTGCTATGAACGTTTCCTGACCCAAACAGGTTGGCAATGAAGATTATCTATTAGAGTAGACAAACTCTGACTCCTCAATGTTCACACTGGAGTCTTCACCCTCTGAAGTATATCTGGCACTTTATACCTAATGCTCATTAAATTCTTGAACCAATCTCTTGAGAATGTAGTCAGTACCTATATCTATATTTCATATATATATGCAAGAGTTTGTGCCCAATATTCAATGGGGCACCATTTTAAATCAGGATAGACAGATACCATGCAAATACTCTCTAGCATGGAATTGGCAAAATAAAGTATTGACATGATTTAATCCTATAGCAACATATTTCCAAATGAAATAGATCCACCTGTCTTGTCATGTGAAGATGTGTGTAATTAATGTTAAGTGCTGAATTTATTACTTGGATAAGTGTATCTACATTCACTTGGACAATGTTAACTCTACCCCTGCTTCTAGGTGGGTCTGTCCTTGATTTAAGCCTAACAAATCCATGAAGCTCTCTCTCTGAAGAGGCTTGTTTTGATGGGGATGCATGCTCTAGTTTTCTGATATACATTCTAGACATTGTCTTCTTGCTCTGCCTTGATATAGCCGTGTGGACATACAACCTGGGGACGTAAGCAAGTGTCTTCTTGCAGTCAATGGAAATCCAGCTTCGGTGTGGACACCAGAAAGGCAGACCTGAATGAGGGAAAAGCCAGAACTCTGAAAACACAGCAGCTAGTCTACTGAGTCAGAGAGCGAACCAAGCTCTTCCTTTGAACCCCACTGACTTTAGTAAACAAATGCTGTTTCACATTCATGGCAATTGAGCTTGGTTTTTTTTTCACAACTTTCAAAGTAATGTGTGCTATAGTCAAGTACAGGGGGAGGAAAGAACAAAAAAATAGGAGATTGCATTATGCTATTCATTTGAAAAAATACAGTATTAGTAATAGACATGCATATTATATATTTAGTAAAATTATATTTTTATATTACAACATTTTTGTTGATTCTTTGGAAATTTCACATCATGCAATCTGATTGTACTCACTAGTCCTTCCAAGTCTACCTTATATCCTTGTGACCACCTCCCAAAAAAGTAAAAATAAAAAGAAGAAAAAAGTTAAAATTAAAAATGTTCATTTGTATTATCCATATACTCACTAGAGCATGGCCAGACTCTCAGTGGTCTGTCCCTTAAATGGAGCTGAGTCTTTCCTCTCCACCATCCCTTCCAAAGGCCATCAACCGTGGAAAGCCACACTTCGCCAGCATCCCTGTAACGGTTTTTAGAAATTTTCTCCTTTCTTTGCCAACACCTAACTGAGGCCATTGGACTGAGCTCAGGGACTCCCTATGGAAGAGATGGGGGAAGAAGAAAGGAACTGAAGGGGATTGTAATCCCACAGAAAGAACAACAGTATCAACTAACCAGACCCCTCAGAGTTCCGGGGAATTAGCCAACAACCAAAGAGCATACATGGGCTGGTCTGTGGACACTGCTACATATGTAGCAGAGGATTGCCTTGTCTGTCCTCAGTGAGAGGGGATGCACTTGGTCCTGCAGAGTCTTGAAGCTCCAGAGAAGGGGGATCTTAGAGGGGTGAAGTGGGAATCAATAGGTGGGTGAGGGAACACCCTCTTAGAGGTGAAGGGGAGGGGAGGATGGTGGGGGCCTCATTGAGGGAGAACTGGGAAGGGGGATAACATTGGAAATGTAAATAAATAAAATAATTAATTTAAAAAGTTCTCTCCCATGGCCTTTTGTCTAGGCTGTTACTTTTGTGTGTGTGTGTGTGTGTTGGGGGGAGGGAGTTGAGTTGGGATAAGGGTTGTCACAGCAACCTTCCATGCCTCTTCCTTTCTATCCTGAGGCTGTAGCAAAAGCTGCCGCCCCCTTGCACTTAAGAGTCAGCAGAAGCATGGATCATGGACCTAAAGATGATTTCTGGCAACAGCTCAGATCGCAAACACCATTCCCAGCTGCAGTGGGACCATGGGTCCAGGTATGGCCCTCAGAAGCAGCCTGGACACTGGATCTCAATATGGCATCAGTGACAGCACATGTCACTCAGACAGCATACCTCCCAGTGACAATACAAACCACTAATACCAATGCAGATTCAAGTGGCACCACAGATCAAGGACATCTGCATGGCCTTTAGGGGTAGCATAGGTCACAGACATCAACACAAACCCCCACTGCAGCAGAACCATGATAAAGTAATATTTTTATAGATTCATTTTTAATCTCTATCCCTCCCCCTGCCGTGGTGTGTGTGTGTGTGTGTGTGTGTGTGTGTGTGTGTGTGTGTGTGCGTGTTCACACACACATGCATAGGACATAAATGCAGTGCCTACTCATGTCAGAAAAGGGTGTTGGAACCCCAGGAACTGCAGGTACACAAGGTTGTGAGCAGCATGTGATTGTTGGGAAGAAAATTGAACCTGGGTCTTCTATAAGACTAGCAAGTGCCTTTAACTTCTGAGCCATATCTTCAGAATTCAAACATTTTTTAAATGATATATACAAATGCACTGGAATATGCACAGGACATTTTTATAAACACGCACAAGGCTGTTTGTGAGAATTATCTCCAAAGTGTGGGTTAGGAAGAAGTAATGTTATAGAGTACAACTTCATTGGTGTTTGTTCTGCTTTGGCTTGGTATTTAAACTAGTCAAGTAAGCCTTTGTTAGTTCTAGTTTTAACACAGACCATTTTCTCACTCAGAAATACCTGAATATAACCTAAGTCTTCTAAGTAACTGCTTGCACAGATGAAAGAAATGCAGAAGACAGGAAAAGTAGCCTCTCTCCAGATCACATTACTTCTTTACAGATAAGAGACGAGTTAGGCATGGTGTATATACATGGCCCTCAATCAAGAACAGTCAGGAGAAGGCAGCAGGCACAAGCCTGAGTTCAGGTACTGCTCTGGTTGCCAAGCAACCAAATCTACATGACCTCATGTCTAAAAAACGTCTCACTGAGAAACAGAGCAGGCTACTGACCAGAGGCTGGCAGGGGAGAAAGAGGGAAGGTTTTGCCATAGGACATATATTGTCAGTTATTGTTGTTGTTAATATTGACAAGGTCTCACACCATCTCCAAACTTACTATAATAACAAATGGCCTTGAGCTTATGGAAATCCTCCTGACTCAGTCCCCTAAGTGTTGGGATTACAGGTGAGAGCCACAGTACCTGGCCATTCCACGTTCATTTTGTAGTATCAGTGTGAGCATGATGTGCTTAATTATAAACACCCATTATTAACCTTAAACTTGCTAAGAATGTGCACCTTAAATATTCTGACTACATCCACAAAAAAGCTAATTATGGTAATTACTATGATGTGCCAATCACTCCATAATATACACATATATAAAAATGTCACATCGTATACATTTAATATATGAACACTCGGTATGTCAATCACGCCTCAATAAAGGTATGCTCTCTTAATCCATTATCCGTTATTATCATAGACTTTCGGAGACTAGGTTACTTATAAGAAAAGACATGATTACGGCTGTCCCTGTTCTCACATGCCAGTGAATCTCCCTACTGTCCTCTAAACCTGCTCTTCCAAATAGTTCTCTGACATAACCTTTGGAGTTTTGTTTTCTATTTTTATCTGTATGTTCTCCTGCTGTTTCTCAAAGGGAGTGCATGAACTGCCTCTGCACAGCACTTCACATCCATCTTTTCATTTAAGAGCTCAGACTACATTGCGGTCAGAACTACATTGTTTCCCTGTTATAGGTGAGGAATCTGTGTCTCCATCAGCAAATATAGTATGCCATAGACTTGTTTGCCCTTTCTTTCTCTCTTTGTTTCTTTGTTCCTTCCTTCCTTCCTTCCTTCCTTCCTTCCTTCCTTCCTTCCTTCCTTCCTCCCTCCCTTCCTTCCTTCCTTCTTTCCTTCCTTATTTTATTTTATTTTGTTTTCGAAGCAGAGTCTCCTATGTAACCCAGACTGGTCTAGAACTCTCGATATAGATACTGATGACTTTGATCTTCGAATCCACTTGCTTCCAACCCAGACTGCTGGTTTTACCCCTGTGGGCCACCACTTCCTGTTTGTCCTATGCTGGAGATCTAATCCAAGGCTTCATGTACGAGAAGCAAGCACCTTACCAAGCGATCCCTACTTCCACCCACTCAAATGGGTTCTCCTAACGACACTGCTTGGCCCCTTCCACAGGATGTTAAGTGAAGTCACAAAGGAGCGGCCTGAGGAGTTTGGTATAAATGAAAAGCCTATCACAGTGCAGCATTTGGAGGGCGGCAATGGGTTGTTTCTATTCTGAAGCATGCAGGCAGAAGTAAAACATCCCTTAGTCCTGTGCCCTCGTCCTCAGACTCAAGACTGGCCAGAACCATCACTGCCCCAGCCCTCCTGGATCTGGAGGGAGGGAATAAAACTCAAAGACACTGAGATGTAGGCAGTTTGCACCACAGATATTAAATAGGACCCTAGTCCGGATTTTGTTTCTTCGCACAAGCTCTTTCTAAGATGATGTCTTTGTTACTTATCACTGTAACCAAAAGGACTCCATAGAAACCTCTTAAAAGAGGAATGACTTATTTGGGCTCCTGGTTTCAGAGGATTTACCCCACCATGGAGGGAAGGCATGGTGGAGCAGTAGAAACATGCGGTAGAGACTTAGCCACATTGCACAGGCCAGGAGGCAGAGAAGACAGAATGAGAACCGAAGGTGGCTTGTCCCCAGTGCTGACAGCCAGGCACATCTCCTGAAGGCTCCATAGCCTTTAAAATAATGCTGCCAGAGGAGAAACAAGCATTCCAAATGAGCCAGCGGGGACATTTCAGATTTACACCAGAACAGGGAATATTTTTTTTAAAAAAATCACTATTAAATATAACTTGCCTGTAATCTGACAATTCTACTTCTGGGTATGTAGCCAAGGAAAATGGAACGAATTATGTCAAAGGCATTTCCATGTTTATTGTAGCACCATTCAAAATAGCCAGAGGATAGAAACACCCTGTCTGTCAAGTGATGAATAAATTATAAAACACTGTGGTAAATACACACCACGGAATACAATTCAGCCATAAGAAATGAAAACCTGTCATATAGGATCATAAAAGAATTAAAGATTATTAAGTAAAATGGACAAGGCACAGAACGAAAATTGCCTGTGATCTCACTCATATGTGGAATCTAAAAACATCAGTCTTGTAGAGGACAGTAAGAGTAGAATGGTGGTTACTCTTGCCCAAGGCTTAGGTGGGAGGCCAAGGGAAATGGACTAATGGGTACAATGCTACAGGATAATTCAATTTTTATGTTCTATTGAAAAGCTACTGCTGAATATACTTTAAAAGTTGTATGAAAGGGATTTGAAGATTTTCAACACAAAGAAATGATGAGAAGGTGGACATGTTTACCTTGAGCAGTACGCAGGACACACGTGCATTAAAACATCATGAGCAAACACAGATGTTCACTTCTGGTGTCTAGTAAAAAATAAACAAATAAAAGATCGTAAGTGCTAGAGTGTGGAGAGGAGTGCTATGACCCAGTGTCAGGACCCGCAGAGGCTGTGGTTGCCTCCACCGAGACCTACATAAGATGAAGCTAGTAGGCAGAGGGAGGACTCCCAAAACCCTCACCCCAACAGAGGAGCCATTGGTGGGGATGGATGCCAGAGGGGGAGTGAGCTTTCTTCACCAGTGAGGCTCACAGTGGGTTGCTCGTACCTCATTGAAGGGCCCTGTACTTGCAGACATTTAGGCTACAGTGAGTGTACTTGGTCAGTTATTTTAAAAGAGGAGGAGAGGAAGAGGAGGTGATGGAGGAGGATAAAGAGAGGAGTAGAAGGGTGAGGAAGAGGAAAAGGGGAGAGGAGGAAGATGGGGAGGAAGAGAGGAGGAGGAAAAGAAGGAAGAGGAGGAAGAGGAGGATGAGCGGGAGGATGAGGAGGAAGAGGATGAGGAGGATGAGCAGGAGGATGAGGAGGAGAAGGAAGAGGAGGAAGAGGATGAGGAGGAGGAGGATGAGCAGGAGGATGAGGAGGAGAAGGAGGAGGAGGAAGAGGATGAGGAGGAGGAGGATGAGCAGGAGGAAGAAGAAGGGGAAGGAGAAGAACTGAGAGAAGAATGTGAAAGGATAGGGAGGGGTGGATGAAGACGTAAGATGGATGTGGTCTAAATATATCGCACTGATGTATGACATGATCAAAGAATCTATAATAATACAAATGAAATAAAATTAACTTTACAATGCACAATAATATAGCTTCAGGTTAGATAAGGCTATCTACAAAGCTAAGGTGGCGCAAGCAGATCCCCCCCACCCACACACTGTGTGGGAGTTAGAGAGGTCAGGGGGCTAAGGCAGTGAGACCGACAGTCTGCAGTTGTTGCACCTATTTCTAAACAGACAGGAAAGAAAAAGAAGCCCGAATGGCACTATTCTGGTGGCTAATTAAATTTCTTCTTTGACGTTACAATGCCTTCTGTTTTGAGGATCATTACTTTTCTTGTAGCCTCTTTCAAGAGCTCAGTTGAAGGTTTTAAGTTAAGAAAACCACAAAGCAAGCCTTAAAGCCGCAGGCTGCCCTGCTGCCCAGATGGAGACCACTCCGGGAGCAGAGGGAGGAAAACAACGCATGAGCTGCTCTATCTTTGGGAATCCATGAACCGAGAAGGAAAAGGAAATAAGGGCTGTTTTACAGGAGGCCATCCCACACATTTATAGTGTTTACAGCTGCAGGCGTGCTTGCACGTGACCTTCAGCTAATATTGAAATGCCAAGATGTTCGTCTCCTATTTAATATTCATTTATGCAGCCAGACATTAGGTTCTGCCTGAGATGGGCCAGGATTCTTATGTATGTGTAGGAAAGCGGGCACAAAGTGAGTAAGGCTGGGATGGCATTGGGGTAGCCAGGAGCTGGACTGAGTAGAACAGGAGGTAGCAGATAGTGCAGCCCGGCATAGTTCCTTGTTGTTTGTAACTTGAAATGGGCTGTTGTCATGGCTTCTTTCCTTTGCCCTTAGAAAGCTGGGCAAAGAAAGCAAAACTTATTTTGCTCACAGGGTGACAAGATTATCTGACAGAAGCAACTTAAGGGAAGCAGGGTTTATGTGGGCATGATAGCATGACTTCCCATCGGAGTACAAAGGCCCTCTAGGAAAAGCATGCTGGAACCACCCAAAGCATATTGGTGCTGGAAAGATAGCAGGACTCCTAACATTGTCAGGAACAGGGAGCAGAGATCAGACAGACCCCTGTTCAGCTCAGTTAGGCCCAGTGTCCCAAGGATTCTGTTACTTCCCCCAGACAGTGCCGGCTGGAGATGGAACATTTCAGACACATACCCTTATTCAGGACACTAGCATCCCGTTGGACACTGAGGCAGAGAAAGAAAGGGTGTCTCATTCAGATCTTTGGTTTGTCACCATATTGCTGACATTTGGTGAATAAAGGCTGTTGGCTGACTTTCCCCAATTACTCTCCTCTTTTTCTCAGTTATCAATAAATGTAATCAATAAGCAGTGATACTCAACTAAAACACAGCTGCAGAAACAGGTACTCAAAGCCTAGAGAAACAGCAGAGAAATCACACTGCAAGCATAGAGCCCTGTGCTGCTTATGTGTTTGTGGCAACACATGGGCTAACCTGAGCTCTTCAGAGGTGTTCAGATACACAGATAAAAATCAGAGTACTTTTTTCCTTGCTGTGATAAGACACTCAACGAAAGCAACTTAAGGAAGGAAAGGATTGTTCTGGGTAAGCTTAGGACAGAATATGATATACCATGGAAGAGAAAGCCTAGTGGTAAGAGTATTGAAGTGGCTAGTCACATTGTATCTGCCATCCGGAAGCAGAGAGATTGATAAGAAGTGGGGCCAGAATATAAAACCCTAAGGTCTGTGCCCAATGGCCCACTCACTACATTGAAGAGCTAGCTAGCCTATAGAGCAGTGGTTCTCAACCTGTGGGGCAGGACGCCTCTGGAGGTCAAACAGCCCTTTCCCAGGAGTAACCTAAGACTATCATTAGAATACACAGATATTTACACTACGGTTTACAACAATAGCAAAATTACAGTTATGAAGTAGCAATGAAAATAATTTTATTTTGGGAGTCACCACATGAAATGGCCATGGCATTATAAGGATTGAGAAGCACTGTCTTAAAGTCTCCACAATTTTCCAGAACAGCACCACCAGCCGGGACCAAGCATTCAAGCATGGGAGCCCACAGGGAACAATTTACATTCAAACCACAAGCGAGTCATGTTCCAGTTCCCTGTAGGATCCAGACAACTGTCTGTATCCTAGAGGCCACAGCTAATGCCTTATATTCAAGGCACATAGTAGGCTATGCCACGTGTGTTTCTGTAAGTCCATTTTATGGTATTCGCACAGCGTGAAACTCCCTGCCGACAAGCATCTCAGAACCCACCTGCATCAGCACCAAGCAGCCTCCCTCCACAGCAGGTGGGATTCCCACTTCAGCTGCCTACTTGATAAATTAGGGACCACCTAAGCGGTCGGTGTCTCTGTGGGTAAAGGTGCTTGCTACCAAGTCTGATGACTTAATTTCGAGTCATAAAACCCACATGGTAGAGATAACTGACCCCAGCAGGTTGTCTCCTGACCTCCATATGTGCACCACGTCATAGATAAATGCCAAGAGGAAAGTTTGAAAAACATACAGCTTTCATGATGCGCACCTTGGTGTGAGAACTCAAAGGCTTTTCAGACAGGAAAACTGAAGAAGATTGTGCCTGAAAGTGAATTGCACCGTCCCATAATCAGAATTAGTAAAAGAGAAAGGCGAAAGCCAACTGAGTCCTGGGATGCCCATCATCTGCTTCTTGGTGCCAAGGAACTAAGCTGTCCCACCATGCCTTCTCCACCATGAAGGCCTGTGTTCCTCTGAACAGAGAGACTCAATATACCCTTGCTTCCTTAAACTGTTTTTTGATGATGTTTGGTAACAGTCATGAGAGAAGTTGACCAATACAGTCAGCTTTTATTAACTATTTGCGTTTTATTTTCAGCACTGGTGATGGATTCCAGTACTTTAACTAGGTGTGAACTTCCCAACTGAGCAAGTTCCCAGCCTTCGATCCGGTCTCTACGGGGCAGCTCAGCGACTGCAAAGAGCGTTTTGGGTGAAGGCTCCCGATTTTGAACTAAAATCCTTGCTCACTCTACGGGGTCCTTCAGGATATAGCGCACGGCTCCAAAGCAAAAGTGAAATTCTCTATAGCCAACCAGGTAGAGGCCAGACACTATTTCAGCAGATGATAACTGCAGTTGAAGCATTTTTTAAAAAATCTGCTGACACTTGGAAACGTGTATTGCCTTAAGTGAATAAGAACAAAAGTGTGTTTCCCATTAGAAATCGAGAGGAGTTGAACACGGGGCTTGAATAATAAGGATCACCCTTATTAAAGTTCCTCCGGCTCGGCTTTACCCTCTCCGAAGCATCCCATTAAAAAGAAAGCATTAAGGAAAGTATTTGGGGGTGGGGATAAAGGATGCAATACACTCACCCATACTATGCTCCACCAACACTGTGCAGCCAACGTACGGGCAGAGCCGGTTCTGAACCTTCCGTGTGTGGCTCCTGTTTCTCTAGTTCACCAGCCCCCATCCTTTATGCTGTAGCTATGAGAATGCACCAAAGTCAAGACTAGGTTAAGAGGGGACCAAAAGGAATGTTTTAGATGAAATCAGATGTGACCTCTGGCTTTAGGAGCATTTGCTGAGCATGGTTTTAATTACAGGACTCGGGCGGCTTCCCTGTCTCTACCATCGCTGTAGCCAGTGTAGCTCTATAGTTGCGCACAGCCTGCCAGGAGGAAGGGTTCACAGCCTCGCACTCCATTAAAAAAATAAATAAATCAGAAGGCCCCGGGCCATCACGTGTTTGGGAGCAATGAAACTACAGCCCATTTACCTCTCCTAAGACATTTCAAGTCCCAGCCCAGGCATGGCCTTACAAGCCGCAGCAAACCTTACTGCAAAGGAATTAACATTCTTTTGCTCTGAGGCAGTCTGGTTTAGGGCAAATGGCCCAGAGCTGAAACCCAAGGACTCATCCCGTGTTTTCTGAGTCTCATAAAATTGTTTTGCCTTAATGGAAGGGAAAGTTTTGTCTTTTTAAGACCTGTAGATACTTCAGGCCAAGCTCTAGCTCTTTAACGATGCAGTCACTGGAGCGCTAAGGGTTAGGCTACTTCTGATACAAGGGAACTGAAGTTCATGAATGTGGAAGTCAGGGCTGAGTATCACAAGGAGTATAGTCTAAGTCACTGGAAATAAAGACACAAGGGAGCTACGAACCAGGAGTCAAACATTGCCTTCAAGACTAAGAAAAGTTTCAGCACTGGGAAAGAGCAGGCCTAGCCTGAAAGGTCTACTGTAAGCAGCTGGTGTGATGGGTGATTCCAGTGTTACCTTATTGAGCCCACAGCACTCAGCAAATTTAATCAGATGCCTTCTACTTGATGCCAAGGTTGTTTTGTGTTGCTTTTCTTTGGTTGTTTATGTTTTAAGAGCTAGGGATCAAATAGAGGGCTTTGCTCAGGGTAGGCAAGCAGTCTACCAGTCACCAAAAACTCAACAAACTCCTTTTGCTTTGACTTTTTTCTGGAGTCCTGAAAGTAAGGTTGTGTACATGCATTCCATGAGGTTTTATTCTCTTAAGAATTCTTTTTTGAAAGATAGATCTATCTATCTATCTATCTATCTATCTATCTATCTATCTATCTATCATCTCTCACTCATCATCTATCACCTATCTATCTCTCCATCCATCCATCCATCCATCCATCCATCCATCCATCCATCCATCCATCCATTTATTTATTTGATTGTGTAGGTGCATACATGCATGTGTCATGGCACACATATGGAGGTCAGAGGACAACTTAGAGGCCTCAGTTCTCTCTTTTCTCCATGTGAGTCCTAGGAATTCAACTTAAGTCACCTACCTGGCAACATGTGCTTTTACTAAATGAGCCACCTCACAGGCCTTCTATGAGTTATTTTAACTCTTCTCTGCATTTATTCACTCTTCATGCATGTGCTCACACAGTCATGTGTATGTATGCGTATGCATGTGCACATGCAGTTACAAACATAACACAACCCATGGATAGAGGTCAGAGATAACCTTTGGGAGTTGGTTCTCCTACTATGTGAAGCCCGGAAATTTAATTCAAGTCCTTAAGTCTGTTACTATCATGGAGAAGATTGTTTCTTTTTCAATTATGACTGATAGGTTTGCTGGGTATAGTTGTCTGGGCTGACATCTATGGTCTCTCAAAACTTGTAAAAATATTATTCCAGGCTCTTCCGGCTTGCAATGTCTTCACTGAAAAGTCATGTGTCGTCCAATGGGATTGACTTTGTAAGTGACTCAGTTCATCTCTCTTACGGTTTTCAATACTCTTCGTTGATGTTCTGTATATCTAATGATTTTATTAGTATGTGATGTGAGAAACTTATTCTCTAGTCCTGTCTGTTTGATCTGCGTGCCTTTTGCATCCTGATAGGTTTCTCTTCACTTAGATTCAGGATTTTTTTTCCCCATAATTTTGTCAGAAATTTTTTACATATGATGTATAGGTTTGTTTTAATACAGTTGCAACATGTTTTGTATTTGAGATTTTGTTTTTGTTTTGTTTCATTTAATTCAAAGTTTTCTACAACATTTGGAGTGATCCATTTCCTCTACCTCGTCTTCAAGATCTGATTGATATTCTCTATCCCACTTGACTCCATCTATTGGTGAGGCTTTCCTTTGAGTTTTTTATTTGGCTTCCTGAGGTTTTTTGGTTTGTTTGTTTGGTTTTGTTTTGTTTTTAGTTTTATTCCAGTTTGGCTTTTCTTTGGCGATTCTATCTCTATTAATTTCTATATTCATATCTTGAATTGTTTTCATTATCTCATTAAAATTTTTGTGTTGCTACAGCCTTCGTTCAGACATTTACTCATATTCTCTTTGAGATCCTTGAATGCACTTGTAATTGCTATTTTGAAATAACTGTTTTATATATCAGCTATTACAATATTTTAATTGGGGTGATGATTTTTAGAGGAGATATATTGTACTGGTTATTCTTGTTTCTATTTTTGCAGTGAGCCCTACGCATCTGGAATTAAGTCATTGGTGCTTCTTAGTATTGGTGCCTGCTCTTGCCTTTAATGAGAGGGTCCTTGGATCTTTGATTTCTGTGATCCCAACTCGTCAGGATGTGGGACAGCTTGAGTGGAGTTTAGTTTCCACTTTGATGTTTGGGCTACTCTATGTTGACATGAAAATGGGGTGCCATCAGTGGTCTCAGCTCAGTAAAGGAACAGTACAACTTCTGGACCAAGCATGACTCCACACAGTCCTGCATTAGTAACGTGTGTGTGAGGGCTGACAGAGGGGCAGGTAGGTGAACTGAGTTTGGGATTCTCTACCTAGAATTTTGGTTGTACTCTATGTATTCCCACATTGGTGCTATGGATGATGGATAGGCAAACAGGTTGACTTCTGTTAGGTTTTGTCTCCCATAGTTACCTGCATAGAGACAAGAAACTTTGTTCTCTTTGTAACATAAAACAAAATAAAAAACAACATAATCTTATGGCCCTGCCTTGTACCCTAAAACAGACACAATCCCGAGGTCTCACATAACTAGAAATAAACAATGTTTCCCAAACCAAATTGCTCCTGAGAAGAATAACAAAACCACACTTTTATAAGGCAGCGTGTTTTCTTCTTTTATGGCACTTGAGATCTCATTGGAGAGTCAAGATCCTGACAGTAAAACAAGCAGAGCAAGGCCCTTTGTAATTCACAGCCAGGTCTGGCTAAAACGCTCTGCAGGATTCCAAAGAGGCTGAACCTCAAGCAGTACCAGGCAGTGCTTCCATGCCCACTCCTCTCCTCCCTTCATCCCTCTCTCCCTCCCCTCTCCCCTTTCCTTCCTCTCTTTCCTACATTTCAGATTTACTTTGTACCTAATCCAACTCCATTCCTTTGTCAGCACTGGATAAAGGCTTGATTCAAACAAGGTCCTTGACCCTAAAGTGCCGAAGGAGGGAAACTGGCTTTGAAGAATGGAGACTTGAGCGAGGCCTTGAAAGACAGCAGCTGAAGGCTACATTTGTATGAGAAACAATAGATTTAACACATTTATTGTAGCATGAATTATGCTGTTGCTTGGAAACCTTGAAGTTTTTAAGTCTTCCATTTTATCTTTGTTAGTAAAGAAGAGTGCTTGTTGTTTGGGTCTTTTTGTTTGTTTGTTTGGTTTGGTTTTGTTTGTTTTGGTTTTCTCCTACAATCAAGTCATAAGCACACAAAGGATCAGGAGCAAGGACATTCTGTGGCAGGGAGGAAACCACTCTCATCATATGCCTACAGTTACTTTGGCTTTTTTTTAGTCTCTTTTTTATATTATGTGGTAGATATATGCATAAAACTGTATAGTCTGATCTTCTCTTAATAGCTTCTCCAGAATTTTTATTTTATACAATCTTGTGTAAACACATTTTTAAAAAGTTTAAATGGTTAAAAACTACTGATTTAATTTTTTTATCATTTTATGTTGAGATTTTTCCTCGTTTTCCCTTATTAAAACTGGGCTAAGAAAAGCTTTTTATAATCTCAGTATTTATGAGTTTTAGTGTTTCATAAATGAAAAGAGCTTTTAGAGCTCACTGAGTCCAACAATGTCAATTTTCCAAAAAAGAAAGAATATATATGGGCAGTTTGCTGGATACCTCCAAGCTGTGCTCATTGGCATTTCCTGTATATGGGAATTGTCTCAGAGTTTTATTAAAATACAGATTGTGATTTAGTGCATCTGGGGTGGCGATTCTGACAAGCTTTGAAGTGATGATCAAGATATAATTTATGCATCAGATAGGAGGATTTGAGGCTGACTGTATCTATTGAAAGCCCCAGTATAAATACATACTCCATACTGCTTCTGCTCCCAAGGGGAAGGCTTCAGTGGCCATCCAGACCATTGTGTAGAAGCTTTCAAAAGTAAGTGAAGTTTAATTCTATTACCTAAGTTTAAAGATATTTTTTCTACCAGTCATTGGAGACATGCAGACCCTTGATGATTAACCAATGGGTAGAAAAATTGAATGGAAACTCACTGATAATGAGGATCATCTAATATCTGCTGACCTTGAGGGTCTAGTGAGGCCAAGGTCAAGGTTTCAGAATTAATATTAAATAATTTGAATGTTTAACTGAACAACTAGTGCCTTGTCTCAATTTTAAGACCTTCTCAGCAAAGTAGCATTGCCAGACAGAAATACCTGATAACTGGTCTCTTTTGCTAGCCTCAATAGAAGTTACAGATCCAGGAGATAGCCAGCATTGTCATCTGAGAGAAGTGCCCCTCTCTTGGAAAAATAAAATATCACATTTGTGAAATTTTCAGAAACATCATTTGCATTTGAAGAAAATGTCAGAATTATTGAACATGAGACAGGAAGCAAAAGTAAAAAAAATGTAGATGATTTGGGTGTCTTGACAAAAGGAAGAAAGCTTTGATAGCTTCTGCTACAGACATACTTTCCTGTGCAAGGTTTTCAGATGCTAATGTTCATCTTGAAACACACTAAATGCCTAAACCGTAAGCTTCAAATGGTTACTGTAGAAGGAGCTTCAGCAACTGTGAGCAAGGAAAGACAGCCTTTCCCTCATGTAAGCCACAAGAGAATCCTCCCCTCTCTTAAAGTTTTAGCTTGGGTTTTCCAAAAGATAGGGGTGCTCCGGCTGTTGTATCAGAATGTCAGAGAGATATGTGAGAGACACTTCTGGTGTGAGGGAAAGCCAGCGTCAGACTTGATGTTGTACTCTCTTTCCTAGGTGCAGTCAGTTTTGTTTCTCTGAGCTTGACATCTTGAGCAGTCTATCTATAACCAAGCTGGTTACTGACCTTCCCCTGCTGTTATGGTTAAAACATGTAATATCTCCTACAGGCTCAAGTGTTGAATGTTTGGTCCCCAGATGGTGGCTCTAAGGTTCTAGAAGTTTTGGAAGGATCCTATCTGGGAGAAGTAGGTCACTGTCCTCAGCAACTTGTCTGTCATGGAGTGAGCATCTCTTCCTGCCACATGTCTCTACTGTCAAGCCACTCCTCTTCTATGCGTGGGCCCAAATAACGATAGGACAAAGTAGCTAAAACCAGGAAGAAAATAAATCTTTCTTCCTGAAGGTTGTTTATGTCAGGTATGATCCTTAAGAAGGTCCCTCTCATGCTTTGGAATAAATTCATTTTACGTCACCATCCTCCTCCTCAAAGCATTACACTTTGCTCTTGACCCTCATATCAAGACCTGTTGATGTTTCTGCTCCATTGGTTCAAAAATTTAATCCCCATGTTCACTGATCAAATTCTAACAGCCTTAGCATTCAGAAAAAAATTATTACATTATCAAAAGTTATTTATTTATTGTGTGTGTAAATGCCACAGTGCTTGTATGATAGGAGATCAGATGGCAAACATTTGAAAGTTGCCTCACTCTTTGTACCATGAAGATCCAGGGAATCAAACTCAGGCTGTCAGGCTTAGCGACAAGTACCTTAATCTACTGAGACATCTCACCAGCCTCTGCCCCAATGTCATGCTATTTATTCTTCCTAAAGACAAAATATTTTTTAAGTGCCAGCTTGCCTTAGACAGTAATCTTTAGTATATCTCAAAGACCATACATTGTCACTTGGTATTAGGTGTCTTTCAAATGCTCCCAGTTTTTCTGGTCCACTTCACCCTCATTGATCTTGCAATGCAACCTCACTCCAACACTCCGTTCCTGAAAGACACACAAAGGAAGATATTTTGCACACTGCTTGCAAGGCTTTGATTCATGTTCTAGCTCAAAAAATTCTATGTATGATCTTAAATTTAGGGCAGATGCCTCAATTTTTAAATAAGGATAAGAATAGTGGCTGCCTTTTGTGGTCTACGGTCACTCCAAAGTTTACTTTCAGCTCAGTAGGTTAAGATCTAGGAAGGAGGTTACTTCTGATTGAAGAAAGAGAGAGAGAGAGAGAGAGAGAGAGAGAGAGAGAGAGAGAGAGAGAGATCAAACCATCTACAAATTCACAGTCTTTCAGTAATTAGCCAAAGGTGGGAGGGAATTGGGTGGGAGAGGGAATATGAAGAGGAGGGGGGACCATCAGGTATAGGGAGAGCAGGAGAGAGAGAATGGAAATCAATAGGGAGGGTGGCATCTTTAGGATGTGCCAGAGACCTGGGCTGGGGGAGGCCCCAGAGTGTCTATGGGGAATGACTATCTAAGAATCCTAGAGTCCAGAATATGGATCCTGAAGTGGTCACTTCCTTTAGCCAGGCAGGACTCTCAGTGGAGGGATATGGACCACAAAAACCTTCAACCCAAAATTTTTCCTGCCTACACAATGTGCAGGGACAAAAATGGAGCAGAGACTGAGGGAATGGCCAACTAATTGACTGCCCCAAATTGAGACCCGTCCCATGGCCAAAAACCAATCCCTGATAGTATTAATGATACTCTGTTAATGCTTGTGACTGGAGCTTAGCACAACTGTCCTCTGAGAGGCTCCATCCAGCAGCAGAGACTCACATCCAAACATTAGATGGAGCTCAGGGTGTTTTGTGGAAGAGTTGGGGGAAGGATTGAGGGATCCAAAGAGGACAGGTCCTCTACAGGAAGATCATCAGAGTCAGTTAACTTGGATCCCTAGGGCCTCCCAAGGCTAAACCATATGTGTAGCAGATGTGCAGCTTGGTGTTCATGCAGGTCTTCCCAACAACCGGAGCATGGGCTCTCCCTGAATCTGTTGCCTGCCTGTGGATCCTATTCCCCTAGCTAGGCTTCCTTGTCTGGCCTCAGTGGGAGAGGATGTGCCTAGTCCTGAAGTGACTTGATGAAGGGGGTGGAAATGAAACAGGGAGGGCTCCCCCTTCTCAGAGGAGAAGAGGAGGGAGGAATTGGGGAAGGATCTGTGTGAGAGGGTACTGGAAGGAGAGGGGGTGGCGATACTAGGATATAAAATGAATAAATAAATTCATTTTAAAAAAGGAATAAAGTATACTTCAGCATGCTGACCAGAGACTTGCAGCCCTTGCAAGATGGACGTTAAATACACTAGGTTTGTTTTTAAGAACACATAGATGGCACTGATGAGATAGCCTAGCAGGTTAAAAAAAATATTGCATGCACGTGTGAAGCCTAAAGTCTGTATGATTCCCACATACCACAGTGGAAGGAAGGAAGGAACTAGTGCTCAAGACTGTCTTCTCACCTACACACACACACACACACACACACACACACACACACACAGACACACACACATACACACACAGTACACACACACATACACACACACACACAAAGACAGACACACACACAGACGGACACACACACACACACACACACACACACACACACACACACACAAAGACAGATTTTTGTGGTACACCTATAATCCCATACTTGAGAGACTGAGGCAAGAGGACTATGAGTTTGAGGTCAGCTTAAAATACATAGCCAGACTGTCTCAAAACAAATAAAGCACCAGGCAGATGTGAGCTGTTACATGTTTTGGTTACACTTTTTGTTTGCTAGTTTGTCTTTCTTTCTTTCTTTCTTTCTTTCTTTCTTTCTTTCTTTCTTTCTTTCTTCCTTCCTTCCTTCCTTTCTTTCCTTCCTTCCTTCCTTTTTTCTTCTTTTCTCTCTTTCTTTCCTTATTTCTTTCTTCCTTCATTCCTTTCTGTCTTTCTTTCTTTTGTTCTTTCTTTCTTTTTGAGACAGGGTTGCCCATAGCTCTACGCTGGCTTCCAATTCTTAATTTTATTTCCTTCATCTCCCAACTGCTGGGGTAACTGAATCTAATTTTAAAATGATGCCATCCTTTATGGTACATTTCTGTATTCATTTGTAGATGTTCCCGTTCCCCTCCCTGACTTGACACCCACAAGAAGCATGGCATCCATACTCTGGCTCTGGGGTCCAAGTGAGAGCATTTCCAGGGTCCATCTCTGGCTACTGTCAGGTGCACTGCTTGTCATATACACTTTGCAGCTCCAGACAAGACCAACAAGTCTCAGTTTATAGCTTCTTATTTTAAAACACATTTCTGCTGCTTTGTAAATAGAGATGACACTACTCAAGGAGAAGAAACCTACCTACTTAAGAAGACACTGGGTCTAGAGATGAGCCCCAGGAAGGTCTTCAACCTAAATCAAACTTTTTATCCAATTCCTCTTCCTCCCTATATCCTCTGTTTTCTTCTTCTCAAGCTATTTAAATTGTATTTTTAAAAACTGCATTGGACACACATTTAACAAGTCTCTTAACTATTAAGTAAGCAGAATCATAAAAATGATATTTGATATTTTGGCAAGAAATGGAAAATGGGCTCTATTCTAATGTTACAGATTTAAGAATAAACATTTTTTTGTGTCTATGTATGTTCTTTTTAAGTAATATTTTACTTTTAAAATATTATTTTGAAGTCTTTATTACACAATATTTTTAAAGTATTTATTGAATATATTGTATGAGTATGCCCATGCCATAGTACACATGTGGAGGTTAGAGAACGACTTGATGAGATTAATTCTCTCCTTTCACCATGTAGATCCTGGGAACCAAACTCAAGTCATCAGGATTAGTGGTAGGCATCTTTACCTTGTGAGCCATCTCACCAGTGCTCTATAAATAGTCTTAAAATTGCACATACCCCAACACTCACCCTTCATGATTCTTAAGTAATCATGGATTTGTGGGGAAAGATAGTTAACAGGAACATCAAAACTTGGAAACATGCCAAAGAGAAACCAGATAGTGATATATTCTTACAAAAACAATGAAGCAGTTTTACATAATATTATAGATATTGGTGTGATAGAATTTTTATGAATTATTACTAAAGAAAACACGGATTACAAATTTTAGGTATAATGTAGTTTTGTTTTTGCACATAAAAGTGTAGATTTGTATGCATGTGGAGAAAAAAATGGTATAATTGTGACCCAGTGCAATATCAGAGGCAAGAATATTGGCACATTTCTTTCTTCGTGTGTATATGTGTGTGGTGTGTGTTTGTGTGTGGATGTTCACATGTGTTGATGCAAGTGCTTGTGTAGGTGTTGTCTGTATGGAGACCAAGACTATTTGGGGAGTCTCCCTTGATCAGTGTCTACCTTATCCTTGGAGGCTGTACCTTTCAATTGAACCCAGAGCTCACCCATACTGAAGAGTCTAGCAAGCTAGCTTGCTCCAGAATTTCTGTCTCCACCTTGCAAGCTAGAATTATAGGCATACCATCTGCTTACCTGACTTTCATGTCAGTTCTGGGGATCCGAACTTAACCTCTGAGCTCCATTCAATAATAGTCTGTGTCTAAGATTTTTATTACATTAAAATGATTATCATGAATTACAAAGTATCATTTAATATTGTTATCAAATTATTAACAAATAATCAATTGTAAATATTTGATATTATAAATTATTTATATTTTAAATATTATTAAATTGTAATGTAAATATTAATATAAATAAAATTTATAATATAAGTATTATAAGATGTTTATGTTTTATATATATAAATCTTGCACTGTAGAAGTTAGATAAACAAAGGGGGGAAGCACAGCCATTATCAGCCACTGCAATGCAATGTATGATGTAATTGCAATTGCAATACAATTGAACATCTTCCTTTGTAGTCTATCTCTAGCTGTTGTTTTTTCCTTTACATTTTAACTACTAGAATAAACATATTTCTACATCTTGCCCCATCCCATAAATTTTGTTTAATTTTCCTAGCATTGCTATATATCTGTATCGAACATTCATAATGGATAATATTTCACATATTTACTGCATTTCTTTGTCTAACCATTCCCACAGGTTGGACATCCAGGTAGTGTCCAATTATTCAAAAACAATCCATGTTGCTGTGTGTTGTGGACAATCATCTTCTGAGAACAACCTCAGATAAAGACCCACTTTGTCCTAAAAGGAAAAAAGCTCTTCTAAAGGTGAAGGACAACTGATTGCACGAAGCTGTCACCTCCTTCGTCCCAGTCCCCACCACATACCTGCATGTTCCACCTGCTGGCTATACACAGTGGGGGACATAAGGAGAAATTACCCTGCCTGAAAGGTAGAAGTGTTTGAGAGAGGAAAAGGAGGGGGGGGAGTCCTTTGTAACTCTGGAGTGCTGTACACTTGTGAGGTCCCAAGATCTTTCTCCTTTATGAAGTTGAGAAGTAGCAATGTACTCTGATTGCTATGCTCAAGACAAGAAGTTACTGTTTTATTCTCCATTACATATTTTACTGAGTATCTGCTGGATACTAGGTCAAATTTTAGGCACACAGGATACAACAGTGAATTAAAAAATAAAACCCCCAAATCATTCATCAAACCTTACCTTCTAGTGGGAGACAATGATATAAGGACATGAGTGAATGAGGTGACTTCAGAAAAATTATATAAGGGAATAGATGATAAAGTAGGCTGTGGTGACAGACTATAAAAGACTGAGCTGTTTGCTAGAGGGTGAACAGGAAGTCCCCAGAGGCAAACATGGTACAGCGGCCTAAGAGTGTAAAGGAATGAGCTCCCTGAAGATCTTCTGCTACTAGAAGAAAAGCTGGCACCAGAGAGAAAGAGAACACATCTAACTTACAGGACTCTGAGAAAGAAATGACTACTGTTTAAGTCTCCCAGTCCTTGATATTTTGTTATAGCAACTCCAGAGGGTAAGGCAAATATAATAAGCCCATGGGCCTTTATGGGGGTTTTAAAAACAAACTTCATCATTCCTTGTTCTGCAAAGAACCCTCAATTTGGCAATATATGCTGTATTGGGAGTAATAAACTTTTCCAGTGAAAAGCAGAAAAACAGAATTACACACAAAAATATCAAAAAAAGGATTCTTTGAGAATAATGAAAAGCCATTTGAAGAACGCTGAGTTATGTTCAGTCAGGATCTACTATGGGGTCACTCTCCAAGATAAGTGAGAAGCCCCCTTTCACAGGAAATGACCTCGGATTCCAGGCTCTCAGATTCTGTCCTGCTCTGGTACTTACTGGAAGCGCCTGAGGCCCATATAGGAAGGGTTCATCCAGTAGGTGGTTTGTTGACAACTAAATCCTTAATCTTCAAAACTCATTTGTGTCAAGAGATGCAATAATAAATACATGGATAGAAAAATAACTACTTTTAATAGGTGGGTTAATACCATCTCCATAACAACAGTAGGCTCTTACCTAGCATCTGTGACCTTTCTGGTCACAGGTCTTTGGCCCCATTATTGGTATCAAATATGAGTTCTTGTGGAGTGGGCCTTAAATCCTATTACATCTAGTTGGCTACTTGTATCACATTCATGCCACTATTGCATCAGTGAGCATATCTTACCAGACCACTCACTATTATAGTTTGCAGAGTTCACCACTGGGTAAGACTGTTGATTGCTTTACTCTCCTCGTAGCATGAACAGCACATTTCAGGACTATGAAAGCTAGCCAGTGGGCATTAAGTTTCCAGCTTGGTACCAGCTTGATATTTCTAAGTTCTGTGGCTTGAGTGGTATCTTCAGCAACGTGGTCTTATGGTGAAATTATAGAACGTAGCCAAGAGCAATAGCCATACTGTATAATGTACGATAGTTAAAACAGAGGACCAAGACTACCCACCATGAAGAGCAGAAGATACAATGGAGTACTCAGTCCTCCATGGGATGTCTTTATCATTCTCACTCCCAAGACTCAGCGATCATTAGAGAACAGAATTAGAATGGTTTTAAGAGCCAGAAGCACTGGATGACTATAGCTAGGTAGTGTTTTCTTCAAGTGACACATGAATTCAGTGACGGTGACTATGTGCACAAGAACAAACTAGATAAAACCACAGCACAGATGGGGGAGGGGTTTGGGAAATCCCACCCCCAGGTGAAGAGCTATTGGAAATTGATGATTGTTGGTAGAGAGCAAGTTGGAGTTTTACAGGGATGAGGCTGCTGGGAGGCTATGCTCCAGTGGACTTGCACCCACCCATGTGCTAAGAGGACTCAGTGAGTTTAAAAATAAAGGATACATCACTCTTGGAGAAAATATTGGGGGAAATAAAGGAACAGTTAGAGGAGAGGAAATGTGGGATGAATTTGATCCTGTCTGCCCCATGAAATCCAGGACTGTCTCTAGTCTTTCTTATTTTCTGGTCCTATTTTAGAAACAAAATTAATTTGCATAGAGTATCAAAGTCTAGATGCTCTGAAGTCTGGAAAGTGAATCGTAGACAGCAGCTCCATGACTTAAGTTGCCTTAAAAGTTGTAGATTTAGGCTCTCTCTTTGGGGATAATAATCCCAGCACCAGTGACTCTGTCATTAGCCATGCCCTGAGAAATTCTGTCCACAGGATACCGTGATCCCTCTTCTCGTGGCGCCAGGGAGACAACCAACTCCCTGTATAATTCCCAGGATCTCCTTTCAACCATGCTTTGTTCATTTCCAAGTACAAATGAGCAAAGATAATTTATGTCCTGTTCTCTATACAAAGCCACACTCAGCACTGGAAAGTACTGAGTTGGGAGAAATGTGGTGAAGCATGAAGTTGTTTGACAGAGTGGAGAGCTAGGAATTAGAAGCTTCCAGTCACACCTCTGGTCATGCTTTAATGTAGACACCATAGTGATGACAGCACCTTTCCAATGTGCCTTCACAAACATGATGTCATTCATTCTTATGCTCAAAGTAGGTGAATAAAAATGTCCACAGTCAAGATCTCAATCTGAGCCTTATTTTTTCCCTGCCAGCTTACACACATGAATACACAGCTTGCTGTCTTTAAAATAAATGTAAAAAATAAGATCTCACAGGCTACTGGAGACCCTAAAATGTATGCAAAGAGTAAGACAATGTTTTCTTGAGATCTCTTCCCTTCATCAAGACACTTGTCAGCAGCGACGACTTTCTCTCTAAGGTCCCACTATGTGTGACCTTCCCACTGAGAACCTTAGAATGGTGCCAACTAATCTTACTGATGTCTGTGGTCTTTCAATCTCATAGAGTGAATGAAAGAAAATATAAACTTTTAGCAGATATAGTCATTTTGATTTTGTTTCATACCCCTATATTTGGTGAAAACTCTTCATGTGCATTGAGGTTTCCTTCCCTGATTGTATTCTGAAATGCTGATCAAAATGGAAAAGTGTGCTTAGTGAAAGGAAACTTAACATTCTACTGTATTCTTAGATTTTTTCACCCTGAAACCCAACTATATATCTCTCTCTCTACCTTGTGTTATGTGTATGTATATCTTTCTGTCTCTCTCCCTCCATCCTTCTTTCTCTCCCTTCCCTTTCTTTCTGTTTCTGTCTCTTCCTCCCTCCCTCTGTCTGTCTCTCCCTCCATTCTTCCCTCTGTATCTCTCAATTTCTCTCAGTTTCTGTCTCATCCTCCCTCCTTCTCTTTCTTCCTCTCTTTGTGTGCATGCCTTTCTGTCTCTCTCTCCATTCTTTCCCTCCCTCCCTTTCTCTCTTTGCCTCTGTTTCTTTGTTTCCTCCCCTCCTCTCTGCCTTTCTGTTTCTCTCTATCTCCCTCCATCCCTCTCTCTCATGGTCTCTCTCATTTTCTTTCTCTGTCTCTCCCTCCTTCTCTCTCTCTCTCTCTATCACACACACATACACACACACACACATCTTAGTTTGCACTCTGTTGCTGCAATAAAGATCATAACTAAAATAAATTTGTGAAGGAAAGAGGCTGTTTGGTATGTCCTGATCACAGTCCATAACTGAAGGAAGCCAAGACAGGAACTTGGAGATAAGAGCAGAAGTTGAGACCATGAAGAAACACTGCCTACTGGCTTGATCCCTTTAGTTCACTCTCCTTGCCTTTTCTGTGTAACTGAGGACTACCTGTCCAAGGGTGACACTACCCACAATGGGTTTTGTTCCCCCTTATCAGTCACCAATCAAAAAAGTGCCCAAAGACTTGTCACCAAGGCATTCTAAGGGAGGCATCTTCTCTCTCCCCAGATGACTCCAGCTTTTGTTGACAACCAACCAGCTGCCCAGCATAGCATGTATAAAGCTGGAATAGTTATTCTGAGGAAAGCCGGGGGCATGGCTCCGAATCTGACTAAGAAGCAGTGAGTCCTTGTTGTGCTAGAAAAGAGCTGGAAACTATTCAGTTTGCCAAGCTTTTTTTTTTTCTGAAATTGACCTGCAAGTGTTCCATAGTTCTAGTCAACATTTGAGAAGGTGAAGTGTGAACTTTTGCTTTATGTTAGGCATTCTTGCTCTTCCCCTCCTTCCAAGAAGATCCCTCAGTTCATGTACTGGCCTACTCCTCTCACACATTTTGATTTAGAAGCTGAGGCCTGCCTCCAGCCCATAAAAGCAACCTGTCACTGTGGAATAATTCACCCACAGGTGGGGGATGGGGAAAAAGCAAGTGAAGAAGAAACCAGATGAGTAAGACCAGGGTTTGCAGAGTCTACTGCACAATCTGTTCAGGCATGGTGCATGCACACTGGCTGGAAATCGGGACTCAGGGATGCATAATGTTTCTCAGACACTTTGGACTCTGCATATCAAGAAGCTTCACTGCCAGCTACTCATGCCCCTTGCCTGTTGACCTTTTATGGGCCGAGCCTGCATGCCTGACTAACTGATTTGTTCCAGCTGCAGCTATATTTTCTACCTTCCTTGTTACTTAATTGATCCTGGCTGTGCCTGGTCCTGCAAGGAGCCCTCCCAGACCTTGCAACATGTGCTATATATCCTGTGTGTACTCCTGTGTCCTGACAAGGAACATAAAAAATCAGAGATGGCAGGAGACAAGGGGAGGGGAAAGCGGGACAGAACACTGTGAATGCAAATAACTTGGCTCGCTGTGGATTTCCTCAACTGCTGTCCACCGTGTCTGGGATCAACTGACTTTCTTCCCACTGGAAGCCCATCTCCCGAGATTTGAATTTTTCCCTTTAAACTTTAAAAGCTGTAATCATCAGCAGAGATTTAAAGACAACAGGGAAAAAAACAACTCAGAACAACAAGTGTTTCCTTTACTCATTCTTTGTTCTTGTGGCCACATGTATTAAGATCTTTCTAAATCCTTGGCAGAGTCCTGGCCTCCAGGGAGGCAGGTGAACTCAGGAGTCCCTGGCTTGGGTGCAGCTTTCAGTCTTAGAGAAAAGCACAGGCACAAAAACAAATAGCAAAAGTGTTGTCGTCCGTGCAGCAGCCTAGTGCAGAAGTTCCTGATGTAGGGATAGGGGACCTCAGATATTGCCCAGACCCTCTGAGAGGGTCTGTGAGGTCCAAACTCTTTTCACAATAAATCAATCAGGTCATCTGCCTCTCTGCCTTCATTCTCCCACATGTGCAAAGGGAAGTCTCTGGAGATCGTATGCCCTGCAAAATCACCACTGATGGAATCTAGAACCAGAGGGAAGAACACAGCTGCCCTCTACAAAGCCCAAATCAGACTTTACTCTCAACACCTTTGCCTTAGAAAATAGTTGTTCCTCCCAGAATGTATTATTTTATCATTGATAGTCTTGCTGTATTTAGATGAGTAAACAAATATGCAATGAATTCTCAGAACTAACTTCTAATACAGTGAATACTGACAGATATAGCACACATCAGCAAGGAGAGCATGCAAACAAACATCTGTGAAGAATCTCAATAATTCTGTCAAGAAGCAACAAAAATAAACAGATAAAGCAGCATGGAGAGAACCTATGTATCGTTTGCCCAGCATATCCAATAGTTCTTTGTCACAGTTTGCAGTTTGACACCAATTCAATAGTATAAGCTATATATCCTATTTGTCTGGGTTTATAATACATACATATATACAAATGTATATATGTTTTTATATATAGGTGTGTGCGCATGCACGCGCACACATACACAGACACACACACACACACACACACACACACACGTATGCGTCCACTGAATGGACACACCAATTTGTTTGCTCATCACCAATTAATAGACATTTAAATGGGTTTTGGTGTTTGATTGCTAGGAATAATTGACTCTGGACATTTATTTATAGATTCTCATGTTTGTTTTCTAGACTAAATGCCCAGAACATGTATTCCATGGCTCATGTGGAAGAATGACTGATGTTTCCAGCATGGTTTTAGTGTTTCTTCCCCCACTACACTGTGTAAGAGACACACTGGCTTCATATTCTCTTCAATACCTTCTTATTGTCAGTGTGTTTTAATTTGGCTATTCTAGTGAGAATGTGATGATATCTCACTGAAACTGCGCCTTGAATACCTAAAAGCTAATCCTACTGGATTTCTTTTCATATGTTTATCCATATCTACTTTGAACAAGTGTTGGGACAAGGCCTTTGCCCACATTTTATCCAATTGTTTATTAACTTACTGCGTAGTTCAAAGGGTTCTTTTATATTTGGGATACAAGCATTTTGAAAGACACCATTTGTAACTATTTTCTTCCAGCCATTGGACTTTTTTTTAGAAATCCAGCTTTTTGACTATTTCAGTGAATCATGCCTTTGTCATCAAGCCTAAGAATTCTCTGCCTAGCCCTATGTTGTGATGATTTTCTTATAAATGTTTTTTAAAGCATGTGAAATATCTTTTTTAAAAGGGTCCAAAAGCTACAAGCCTAAGTATGTGTGTAACACTTTCAAAGTGTAGATGTGGGACCTTGAATTAGAACTAGTTTGTGAAGAAGGAAATGTGGTAAGAGAAGAGGTGAAACCAGGCTTCTCAGAAAAGCAGTCTCCCTAGTTACAGAATGATACTTACACAGGCAAGAAATGGCCACCCTTTTCTGCCTCTGTCTCTCTCCCTCTTTCTCCCCTCTGTCTCTCTGTCTCTATCTCTCTATCTCTGTCTCTGTTTTTCTCTCTCCTCGAGTTCCCTTGGCATAAGATGGGACAAAGGCATCTTAGATCGAGCAATGGAGCAAAGGCCAATGGAGATGAGAATCCATGCTGCATCAGGAGAGCTGTGTCCCCCCAAGATACAGAAGCAGATGGACAGAGAGGCAGAGCAGAGGTGGGAGATGGGATTGGTGTGGTGGGGAGGAGAGGTCAGCTCTAAACAGGCTAATCCATATCTCCTTTAGAGTAATTTTCCATTGGAGTCTGAGCCTTATAGTAACTAGTTAATTCAAACAACCATTATTTTTGTCAGATCACAATGATTTTCCAACACTAACGACAGAGTCAATCCTATTTACTTTCTGACATGACTGAAGAGTAGAAGGTAAGCTAAGGAACAGCGTTTAACTTCTATGCACCACACTCAATATAGCAAACAATTCACAGCTCCCCTTGAAGACCAGTGAGCTTTTCCCCCGAATGCCATCCCTGTCAGCCTTACTTTTCAGGTTGGTGTGGCAGTGGTCAGGTGACAGTTAAGTTAGGTGACACACACAGAGATCTACACTAGCTTCTCTGTTCTCTCTCTTCTAACTTTAAGCATTTCAGTTGGATGACTCTGGTTGTCACAAGACTAGTGGGCCTCTTGCTCTGTTGGAGAATAGCTGCTCATGTGAGGAATACTTGTTTGGAGATTTATGTAATCCACCAAGTTTCTAAAAGGCCACTCACAATAGGAATTTTGTTAGGGACTAGCATGGTAATGCTAAAGTTCCTAGAGAAAAGTGATCTACTCTGTGTCTCTAGAGGAAAGGGATCTACTGTGTGTCTCTCCTTCCATACCTACTAGAACTATCTTCACAAGTAAATAACACTGTTTGATTTGCTTTTTATCTTTAAAGATCGTTAGTTAGGCATCATGATCATGATCAAACTATCACATGAAATACCAACATAGAGACTAAGATAGAAACCCTACATTAAACCCCACTTTTTGGAGGAGGATCTTTTACATTTGCACAGAGCAGAAGCCAAAACAACTGGTTAGACATTTAGTACCTATTGCCTGAAACAGCATTGCAGCAGCTAGGTCCTGCTCCACTGTGACTGGATGAACTCACAAGCCAGCTAATATTCCCAGTATAGGCAACTGTTCTCCACAATATAGCCTGAGGCCCACTTTTTTCCAGTCTTGTGACAACCAGGATCACTGGACTGAGGTGCTTCAAGTCAGAGGAGAGGGGCTAGCAGATGAGTTAATGCAGATGTCTGTATCTGTGTTTGTCACCTGATGGAACCTCCATCCAGATGCCCCTTTCCATACCTACCTGGCTGGCAGAGATGGCATTCTGAGGAAACTCTTGCTAGACCTAGGAGAGAGCTGTGACTTATTTTCTATATTGAGTCTGGTGCACAGGAAGTAAACATGTTGGTTTGTTCCATGTCCTAGTGCCCAATCTTTTTTTTAGCAGTAACCCCCCCCCCCCCCCCAGTTCTCTGGCTTTTACAATCTTTCTGCTCTGGCTTCCACAGTGCTCCCTGAGCCTTGGGAGTGCCTTGTAGATGTATCCATTGGAATTGGTCTTCACAACTTTGAATTTTGACTTGTTGAGTTTTTCTGTAGTGATCTTGGTCTATTGAACAAAAAGAAGTTTCCTTGAGGAGGGGTGAAGACTACACTTATCTGTGATGATAAGGGCAAGCTTTTGTATATTGTTGGTAGGGATTGTACTGGTTTAGTAAATTAATGGTTGTAGATTCTCCTTCAATAACTATGACTTAACTAGCATTGAGAGAGATTAGCTAAGTTTCTAGTTCCACACAGTTTCTCTGTTGCCTTAAGCAAAGGGCCTTAAGTCCAACTAGAGTTATTGGCTACCAGTGAGGATGCATATGACTGCTGCCCTCTTAGGGTTATCTTTCCATGATGGTTGTCGATATGGTTTATAGGGATCAAAGTTGGACAGCACTGTTGGTTACCGCCCTCCTTTGGAAGTCTGCATGGTGTCCTCTGGTACTATAAAAGCTAGTCCTCAGGGAGGGGACATTCAGGTCAGTTCCAGATAAGGGTTCTCTGTATTTCTGAAGTACATGGCGTCTTCAGCAATAGAGACCTACCTTCCACATCTGTACAACCAAAGGCAGCAACAATAAGTTGCATGGTTTTGGAGTTTAATGGATGTCCCTGAACATAACTCAAAAGAAAGTTTCTCATGTTTGTTACTGGGGTTTGTTAGCCTAGTGCCCAATCTTCATCGATGACACAGATCCAATGAGATCTTGGCTCTGTAACTAGTGTTGAGCAAAACTCAAGTTCAAAATCAAAAGGGCTACAGAAAAATATAAAGATATCTATCACGAGATACAAACGACTTCATATACTCATGCTTTTAATTTTCTACTAGCACTTTGTGGTTATACCTGATTTTGCGATTCTCTATGAGAAGAAACAGATTCTCCTGGTACCCCCGTCAAAGAGTTTCTGTTCAGAGAGAGACAAGCAGTGATAGTGTATCCTGCAGTCACAGGTGACAGGCAAGCACTTCAAGGGACGTTTGAAAAAAGCTGTGGTTCCAAGTCTATGTCCGTCTTTAATCTTATGTAGCATTAATGCTGAAGACATTATGATGTTTGTTTTAGTTAGTGTATTATAGAACAAAGATATGCAAACAGAGAGCTCTGACATACCAGACGAACAGCCTAACTGATGACTGGAGGACCAAGAAAGCTTAACAAAAACAGGGATATTTAGGGTGAATTCTGAACAATAAATGGAAGTCACCAGAGAGGATAGTTCATTCCAAATAGAGTCAAAAAAGCATGCTCAGTGACATAATGTGAAGAAAAAGGCAAATGAACAATTCCTGCGGGACAAGGAAAAGTTGGTTACTGCTCATGTTATGCTGCAAGGGGGAGCATGAGAGATGCAGAGGTTTAGGGCATCGGTGTGAACTCAGAGAAGACTGCATAGGGAAGGTAAAGTTTGTATCAAAGAACAAAGTAGCTGCAAAGATGTTTGAAGTACTTTACTTCATTGGGATAAAATTCTTTAATTCTGAGAATTGGAAAAGGTGTCTTGAGACACTTGCTAACGTGTGGAGTAGAAATGAGAAGAGATGCTGAGATCAACCAAGGAATGCCAGGGAAGACATCAGGAGAATGAAGTCAGGCTGAACTGAGGCAAAAAGACCACACTCTTTCACCAGAGTCAGAGAGGTAAAAACTTGAGGAAAAGTGCAGCTCATGTGGACAAAGCAAGGGACAATGTGTTATTTCTTTACAACCACAAATGGCTTCCAACACCTGGAGCAAAAGAGAATCCTTGTGAGGGAAGAGAGAACATTGGTAGATAAGCAGAGGCCAGAGGTTCTCAGCTTTGACATTTGTGGGTCACAGAAGCAGTGTGCCCACTCAGGATCTGGCAAGTTACTGAAAACATCAGTGGAAACAAAATAGTCACAGAGTAGGCTCAATGTATGACTAGGAATCTAAGCATTAAGAACCTAGAGGTTCCACTGGGCCTGAAACCACAGTGCGGGGGTTGGGGGAGGGAGGAGACTTAAGGCTGTTGAGAAAATGGATTGTCTATTAGAAGATATTGTTAGAAAGGGGCCTATCCATGTCTGAGATCTTGCACATACCCTATCTTCTATCTTCCTGCCTTCTCTCCACCTAGTACTTTTATAATGGCTAATATAGATTGTTAACTTGCTAAGACCCAAATGCCTGTGGAAGATTATCTAAATTATGTTAGCCTCTGGGCATGTCTGTGAGGGACCCTCTAGATTAGGTTAATCTACCTAGAAAGACATTGCTTTAACTCTGCATGGCACCATTCCTTAACCTGAGGTCTTAAACTGAGCAAGGACAAAGCAAGCTAAGCATGAATAGTGCTTGCTCTCAGATGCCTGATTACAGATGCAATATGACCTTAAAATCTTGCTGTCACACCTTCCCTGCTATGGAGGGCTATTCCTTTGAACTATGCTAGAAATAAATCCCTTCTTCCTTAAGTGGTTTTTGCCAGGTGTTTTGGTATAGCAATGAGACAAGTAGCTGATACAATTTCCAGTTAGGAAAAATTGGCCAAGAGCCACAATGCAAAGGGTGTCTTAAGGTCAGAACTTATGATGAAGGCTTCCTCTTTACTGGCCCTATATCTGAAGTGTAGATGAGTCCACACTCACTTTCATGGAGCTATGCAGGACCACAGTTAAAAATTTTCAAATCACAAATACCTCTGTGAGACAAGATGTTTAGATACATATTACAAAGAGGCAAATTCCATTGTGAGAAGATTCATATAATAGTGTACTTGTTTTTCTACATTTTGTTAAAAGCAGTTCCATTGATAAAAATTATCTTTGAGAGAATGAGATGACTCAGTGGGTAAAGTCACCTGTGGCCAAGACTGATAACCTGAGTTCAATCCCCAGGACCCACAAAATAGAAGGAGAGAATGGATACTCATATGTTGTCCTTTGAGCTTTATAGCACATGCTCACACAGAGACACACACCTCACTAAAGTATAATTTAAAATGTTCACCTTTGTAGACTTTCAAATCTAGAACTAGTCTTTTGAAAGGCCCTGAGTTACTAATTAGATCCACAAAATGGTTCATGGAAATTTAGTTGAGTTTCCTTGAGTGACATATAGGTTCAGATGAGGGACTTGAGAGATGATGATGGAGGAACAAAGGGGGAGACAGAGAGCATTGCAGAGGACTCGTAGAAGCCTGTCATCTGAAGCTCTGCACAGCCGCCATACTTCTTTGAGCATGCTATAGACAAGGATCCATCAGAAACCCACTAAACAATGGATCCGGACTTCAGACTGATGTTCTTCTAACTCCAATATCCACACTATTTTTACAGATGCCACCATGTCTTTGTGTACATGCAATTTCAGCACTACATTTAAAAGCTCCTCTTAGAAAGAAGGTAAAAATATTTTTTCCTTTTCTCCCTTTGCTGCTACTGGTCCCAAATTCTATGTGTGCCCAGTTTCTGAAGCATTTCTGGGAAAATCAACCTTATATGATAAACCATGTATCCTTTAGTTTTCCAATAACTCTTGAATAAATGATTTTATTAAAAAACATTTTTCTATAGGCCCTAACTATACAAAGCATTTCTATAATAAGACAACAAAACCTTGCTTTTATAGCTCCTAGGAAGAAAACAGCTATAGCATAAAGAGTTATTTCATCTCACGAATATACAATAAAATGTGATCTAAAGGAATGCAAAACCGAGGCATATAAATTCTCTCTTACCTGTTCTAGTTCAAGAGCCATATGAGAAACTTCTGGAAATTGTTGTCACCCCTGGACTCTTGTGCTGTCATGGAATCCAGTTCTTCCTCACAGGTTTCCCCAGAAGACCACCAATGCAATTATGGTAGGAGAAAGAATCATTTCCACGACATGACGATTTCCACAGGCCAGTAAGAGCCAGCTCTGAACAGCCAAGTCCTCATTAAATCAGGTGCTTCCATAGGCTTTCCCTACATCCTCAATCACTCAAGTTCAACTTCTAGGGACTCTATGAAGTAGTCACTTAAAACTTCTCCTGAGCTTCCCTGTATGGCTTCAAATTAAAAGAACTGACACATGTTGAGGGCTTAGTCTAATTCTATTGTCATTTTTGTTTATCAACTAAATGTTCTTTGGACTTTTTCATCCTTGTGTTTACTGTATTCTAATGCTCTCATCCTACCTTTTTTAATTACCTTCCCTCCCTGCCCACACATCTTCTTCCTGACCAATCTGGCTCCCATAGTCAGATCTTTTTCTTTTGTTTGTGTCCCTAAGTTTGACCTGGCCATCTGTATGTCCCTGGGACTGGAACTGTCCATCAGTACCTGAGGGGTTCAGTAGTAGGTACACAACTGAAGACAATGCCCCCTCCCTTCTCCCAGAGCCTAGAAATATGTAATAGCTCAGAAGTAAGGACAAGGGTCCTGAGCCCCTCTTCCCACCCATGACTGAATATTGAACCCTGACATGTGCAGTCTCAGGATAAGTACTGGAAGCTGCTGTGAGTTCAAGATTGTGTTAATGATATCATGTTGAGAAGACTGGATGTGGCTGTTTCCCCTTCTGTTTGGATCTTATATTCTTTTTACACTTATGCCACAACATTTCCTGAGCCTTAACAATAATGATAAAAATAGCTTATTTAGGGCTGAGCACGCACCCATCAATTATTCTCAGAGTCTTTGACAGCCACCATCCCTCTGCCTCCACTGCTGTCCACTGAAAACAGACTTTTCTGATTAGGTTGTGAGTACCCTTTGTTGTGTTAGCCATGTGGAGTGATGCTGTGGGTGGGGGTCTTCTTGTTTAATGATGTGACCAGATACTAGAGCATATAATGTACATGAATCCTTCTTGTCACTACTATTGTCTAGCTCCCTCTAAAAGGTAGCTAGAAAACTCCAAAATTCTTCTGCCTGACTCTATTCTTATTTCATAGATGAGAAATTCTTCCTTCTATCTGGTGCACTTGTTTATCCAATCATCAACTACATTGCGTATTTTATGTCCCTGCTCCACACTTATCTTCTGGAGTTCTCACACCAAACTCGAGGTACCCTGTACTACAGTGGTCCCGAGTCAGTGCTGTGATGTCTTCGTTACATGCATTAAAATATAGCTTTGATGTGCTATGAGTACGTGAGCTGATGGCTATGTTGACAAAATTGACATTAACTGTGCAGGCCAACATAACCAAGTGTCAGTAAAGCCAGGAGATTGTAAAAGGTCTTTGGTTAGCACATAACCATTCTTTACTTTTGTTCTTAAACACAGGTAAGAGTAGAAATAACACCAACGAATCTCTGCATCCTACCATCAGCTCACTCCAACACTATCATCTCATGTTCCAGTGTCTTTTTCTCTTGGAGAATAAGCTACACAAGTTGTTCAGACTCTATCCAAAAGGGTCAGGGTGAGTTGCTGATAGGAGTAAAAAGGAAAAATGGCGGTTGGGTTTGTTTTTGAGCCAAGTCTCACTGGTCTTTGAGTGTGAGAGAGACAAGAAGAGAGCAAGATGAACTTCAGGGGTACCAGGAAGGTAGTACAGGAAAGTAGATGGAATCGTAAAGTGCAAAAGTGGAAGCAAGCAATTCTAACTGTATTCCAGGGCAAGCAGTGTTTATCCAGAAAAGAATGCTCTTTATAATGCATTCTTGGCCCTTCATTCACCATGACCCACTGACCTTCAGCAGGGAGGACTAGCAGATATGTGTCATTTTAAAGGTTTGTTTGTTTGTTTGTTTGTTTGTTTATTTATTTATTTATTATAAGTACACTGTAGCTGTCTTCAGACACACCAGAAGAGGGCATCACGTCTCATTACAGATGGTTGTGAGCCACCATGTGGTTGCTGGGATTTGAACTCAGGACCTCTGGAAGAACAGCCAGTGCTCTTAACCACTGAGCCATCTCTCCAGCCCCTGTGTGTTGTGTTGTTATTTTAATGAGCACTATTTACACACACACACACACACACACACACACACACACACACACACACACATCTTCCACAAATCCAAGCAAATCTATATGGTCTTTTAAGAGTTATTACCGTGGGTGTTCACGCTTTCAGAATAAAAGCTCGATGTTTCTCACAGCCATCTTGCTTACTCATTGAGGCTATTCAAATGTCAGAGGTCTTGCACCAAGCTTAATCTTTACAAGTCTGTACCAGAGTTTCCCCCAACACAGCTTTGCTGACTATCTCTCTTCCAGTGGTCAGTGGAAATGTTTAATGCACAGAACAAAGAGTCCGGGCATCAATGTTAGACAGCCTTTGAGACACCCTCTGTGTCTGAGTACTTGCACTTAGCCAATGAGACTTGCCCATACTCGAATGTTAAGCAAGGAACAGTCACTCATCTCCTCACTTGCTAAACAGAATATTTAGGGGAATACGTAAGGACAAGTGCTATGGAAGCAATAGGGATCAAGACAGAAGAAAAATGAAGAATCTGCCTCCATACAGTTTCTACTCCAAAGGGAGAGAAGATCCACAAAACAAATAATAGATGAAATGGTGGTTAGAGCTGTAGAGAAAAATTAATCATGAAGTGAAGCCTAGAGAACATAGGAATGAACAGAATCCATAAGTCTGGGGATCACTGAGGAGGAGGGGATCCTATTTTATGTGAGTGAGGAGGAAAGAGCTGCAGCTTTGTCTTTTTGTTTTTCTTTCCCACTTCAGAAATACTGGAGAAACTGGTCTAAATGCTGACGAAGTGCAGATGATCATTATTTGCGGAGTCCATAGTTGTGATTTTTGCCTGCTAGGTAAAATGCATTTCTAACTCCCATGCTATGCTACTTTTTTCTGTTCCTGTGATAAAACACTCAAACCAAAAGCAACTTAGGGGAGGAAAGGACATATTTGGCTTTCACTTTTAGGTCATAGTCATCATTGAGGAATGACTTTTTAAAACAGATGAAGTTTTTGGTTCAGGTTCAGGGACTTGATGGTCCCCTCACCTATGGTCATGATCAGCTAGTTTATTCATCCTAAGAACACCTGCCCAGGGATGGTGCTGTCTGCAATGAGTTGGGTCTTCATACATCAATTAATAATTAAGAATGTCTTTCCACATGCATGCCCACAGGTGGATCAAACTAACAAATCCATTCTTGTGGTACTGTCATGGTCACCTAATGACCTGTGCAGAGTAGCAAAAGTTTTAAGTCCAGGTGTGCACATTGCCAGTCAGGCTCCAGTGAGTGACGCTTTGCCTTAGTGCCTCTCCTATTGTATCATGAGCAAATGTCTTTTTCAGTCTATTTTTTAATTAGTTTCAATTATTTTTCTGTGATAGAGGTACGATTTTAAAATGAACATTGCCCACAGACTAGCTAGTATAGATACACATTGTCTAAGGGCAGGCTAGTATAGAGGCACATCCCCTATAGCTTAGCTAGTAAATAAATATTGTCTATGGGCAGGCTAGTAGAGATGAACATTGCCTATGGGTTGGCTAGTAAAAATACACATTGCCTCTGGGAAGGCTAGTAGAGTTGCACATTGACTATGCTAGCTAGTGTAGAAGTTACCATAAAGAGAAAGTGTACATGTTAGAGTAATATGTCAATAAGCAACAACATGTCTTTAAGGAAGTAGTTCTTAACCTGTGAGTTGCAATTCCTTTGGGAGTCAAACTATGCTTTCACAAGGGTCACCAAAAACTATTGGAAAACATAGATATTTTCATTACAATTGGGAAGAATAGCAAAATTACAACAATATGAGGAACTGTATTAAAGGAATGCAAGATTCAGAAGACTGAGAGCCACAGCTCTAAAGGGTGATTTTTAAAGGGAATAGAGAGATAGCTCAGCAGTTAAGAACACTTATTGCTCTTTCAAAAGACCCAGGTTCCATTTCTAATACCAACACGCTGCTTTACAACCATCTACAACCAGTTACAAGGGGTCCTTAACGTCTGTGGGCTACTGCATTCACATAGAGAGCCTACCTACACTCGAGCACATGTGTGTACATAATAAAATAAAAAATTGGTTAAAGCTGTGTCTTCAAACAAAACTAAATGCAAAAAAAAGTTGTATGTGAGTTACCTAAAGAAAAACTAGATCCTATGTTTTGCCTAGAAAGAGTGGTCTGTCTGTGGTCTCCATGTCATTCTGAAGTGACTTCACAGGATACCATACAGGCAATACTGAAGACCAACTCCAGCACCTCCATTCCCTTCCTATGCTGAAAGGAAGCATTATGTTTTTGAAAAAGCCAGACACTTTTAAGCTCAGCAGATCCAGATCTTAACCTGAGCTCTGCTGTTTATGTCCATGTAATTTGTGGCCAGGTTGTTAATCTTATTGGCCTCAGTTTTATGATCTGTAAAATAGATAAAATGGTGCCCACCTTGCAGGGTCACTGTGAAGGATAAATGCAATAACACATGGACACTGATTTGCGGGCACGTAGTAGACAACACTTTAATTAAAACCATTTAAAATACCTCAATTTTCTATTTGGTTGCATCTTGCTATTGCAAATTATATAAGGGAAAACAATCACTTGCATAAATTTTTAAAATCAATCATATTTTAATTGAAAGGTATTGCATGTCCCTCCATAGAAAAAAAAAAAAACAAAGGTTACATAAAGTGCCCATGACCACCTTTATTTCACAGATTTTCCTCTAAAAGTTAACAGTTGTGGCTCATGTTATAGATTTCTAGATGTGTGTACAAACCTAGGTATTCATATACATACTTCCAGGGAGAGTTTAATTTAGAACCCATAAGCCTCTTCATCTTACATCAGTTACTTTGTGATTGTTATGACAAAGTACTTGACCTCAACAGCCAGAGAGAGGAAGGATTGATTTTTACTCATGACTTCCAAGAGCTCAAGTCATGGTCGCGTGGCCCCATATGCTTAGGCAGAACAAGATTATGATGGGACTATGTTGGGAAAGACCGCTGTTCATTTCAGGGCAGACAGGAAGCAGACTACGAAACATGAAAGGGCCAAAGACAAGATATCCACAAGCATCCATCCCCAAGGTTTTAATTTCAACAGCTAAGCCTCATTTTCCAAAGTGTCTAAAACCTCCCAACCAGCTGGGGACCAAGAATTTAACACATGAGCTGTGTGGGGACAGTTCACATCCAGAACATAACATGTTTCTTCATGTTTTCAAACCAATGCCCTGAGCAATTCTAGCTCCACAGTTTGGTTTCATCTGTGTCTTACAGTTGCTGGAAGTAACCGAAAGACTGGGCCATTGGATGCAAATGTCTGTTGGTTGTAAAGATAAGTGACATCATGAAATTCACAGAGAGAACTGGAAAATATTATGCCGAATGAGGTAACCTAGACCCAGAAAGCCAAATGTCATATGTTCTCTCTTATGTGCAGATCCTAGCTCTGAATCTTTTAGACTTGAGCATATAAGCAGTAGTAGGCCACAGAAGCCAGAAAAATAGAAAGGTACAATGGGGGGTGAGTGGGAGGAGAAAGAGCTCTAAAGAGGTGGATAGTAGGATACAAATGGTAGGAAGGGAGAATGCGGGATATGAGGGTTCTTAGGGAGAGAAAGGTAAACAAAGGGGAGAGAGAAGAGAGACAAAACCAAAGATGGTTGAAATAAATATGTTTGAAACACATTATTCTATACATTTACACACACACACACACACACACACACACACACACACACACACACCCCAAAGAGAAGGGATGGGGAGTTATGACACACACTTATGACACATGGTGATCACATTCCTCCAAAAAGTCGTAGATTATCTAACAAAACTCTACTGCCAGGGACAGGAAACCCCTTTAGAGGTTGTTGTGAGTTTCCAAGGGACTGCCAAAATAATATAGGCCCTTAGTTACCTCCCAGAACTTGACGGTAAGACTCATTTCTGAGTTTTAGACACAGGATTTGAAGAAATCAAGCTGGAATTAACCTGGAAGTCTCCCCATGGACTAGCTCCAACATCACCAGAAGGAATTCTGCAACTGCCAAGGCAGAAAAGGAATCAGTACTCCTGCTCAGCTGTAAGGACTATGAGTCACAGTGAATAGCCTAGCAAGATATTTCATAAGATACAATAGTGGCACTTTTTATATTGGGGAGGTGTGTACAGCTGTTTAATTATATCTAACACCCTTTCAGGTAGGAAGATAACCAGAGGATGAAGGTAACTATGAAATGTCTTCTAGATACACCAGGGATGCTGTGAAATCCCAACACCATGAAATTCCAACAATATGGTTGCTTAATAGAATCAGTACCCTTGCCAGGGATGACTGCAATAGCTTATTCAGTCTCAAGGAGTCAACCCTAAGCATACATACTTACAAACAACACTAAATGGACTCAGTAGGGATGTGTGTGTGTGTGTGTGTGTGTGTGTGTGTGTATGTGTGTGTGTTTACAATTATAGCAGAAGATTCATTAATTTGAAAGGAAATTAAAGATATAGAAAGCGTTGGAAATGATGTAAATACAGAACTCATGAATGAATTTCTCAGAATAACAAATATTTAAATCTAAAGAAATAGAATCATGATTGACTGGTTAGTGGATTTTTTATTCATTGAGAAAACTGAGAGTTTCTAAGACACAATGACATCAGCAACCCTTCTTCCTTTCTCCATGTCTCCAGAAACTTATATATGAGTTGTCACAGATGCTGGGGCTCAGATAGGGAATTGGGAAGGCAGAAACTGAGCACTTCTCTTGAGAACGAAGCAATGTCCTATTGGTAGGAAGATGTAGTGGAACATTCCTTAAAACAGTTCTCCTCTGTAGTTCCAGAAAGTGGTACCAGGACTTGTGAGTATCTGGACACTGGACCCCAGGAGCTGGAACAGCCCCAGTACTGTGCCTCTGTGTTCCAAAAGCACATTATGGAGGAGAAGACCTGCTGAGTTGGGAAAATGATCTTCATGGCAGAGATGTGATGTCACCAAGTAAGATTGAATGAAAAGGACATGTGCAGCCTCCATGATATTAAAAGAAATAGTGTGCTATGTTGTATATCCAAATACTGCTGCTAAATTAAACTTCTGTCTGCTTTACTAGAAGCTGAAGGTTGGCTAGTACTTAATTGAGTATAGCTCAAGGGGACAGTGTTATACTTACCAGTTAGTTATATGCAGCAGGGTGTGGGAACTTATGCCTTAAATCCCAGTACTTAAGGGGCTGAGACAGAAGGAGTGACACAAGGCTAGCTTGGGCTACAAAATAATCTCCAGACCAGCCTGGGATGCCAAGTAACCCTTATCTCATGTAAACAAACCAGCCTACCAATCCTCAGCAAAGCATACCTTAGGCATGGGGTCTGTAAGTATAGTCCCAAATATTAGAAGGTAGAGGTTGGAGGATCAGGAGTTTGTGTTAATTCTTGGTACTATCTAGTGGTGTCAAATCTGCCCTGGGTATATGAGACTCTTTCTCAAAACAAAGTAAAACAAAAACAGGAAGTCAAATGGTATATACCTGGATGCCCACATACCTCAATTCTGCTCCTTGACAGACATTACTAGTCCTTCACCGAAGTCACCTTGAACTATCTGTTCTTAGAAATCACCAGTGATACCAATCAAGATACAACCCGTAAGCTAATGCTGAACGCTGAACTCCTGGACCCTTGATGTCCCTACAGCTTTGCCATCTCATTGTTGTCTGAAATAAAATGTCCTGATGTCTTTAGGTTTTCAAGTGTCTGTTTCTCAATATCTTCACACAACTCCAAGTCTAGACCCTTGGCCTGGAGGACCTATCTTTTCTTCAGGTTACAAGACAAGAATAGAAAATGCAAGAAAAAAAGGAATCCTACTTGTTCAGGCATCTGACATTGATACTACTGTGGTGAATGGAGGCCGCGTGCAGCTGTCAGCAGCATCCTTAATGAGAGGCCTTCCCATGTTCCCTTACATTCCCAGAGTTCTCAGAAGCAATCGGCTTTTTCTGATGTTCTTGTCAGCATTCTTCTCTTCTTAAATTTGTTTCCCTTCAGTTTGTCCACAGCTGCTATCAACCTGGACCAAACAAGCCAAATGTAAGGGGCTCTTGCAGACTCCTTCAACCTCTGCGACCCCCTGGGATGTCTAACCTTCCCTTCTTTTTTCTATCTCTGAGCAGCTGTGCACTATGACTTTAAGAAGTGTTTGACCGGACACACATTTTAAACAGTTCTGGATTATACTTTTCACCATCTGCTTTTAAGTACTTCAACAAAAATGCCTTTGAGCATCATTTCATATTCTCCTCCCACGTCCCTCTCAACACTGAATCAGACCTATCACCAACTCTAAATGAACTAAGAATAACAGTATTGACAATACAGTTGCATGGATATAAACAATGACCCAACAAAATGGGCACTGCCACCAACCACCATTCTCGACACCAGGGTCTAGCCTTATTATAGGGACTTGGCAAAGTGGGCTGGACCAGGAAACTGTTTACTAGACCTGTTCCTATGGCAGTATCATCACCACTCAGATCCAAGGGTTTCTTCATCCAGTAAGTGCTTCCATGGATGCTGTTTCCTCAACAGCTACAGGGGCAAGACCCAGTATGATCTGAAGAAAAGAAGTGATTGGAAAAGACCAACAGGAAGTAAACAACATCTTTGGGGCCTTCATCTTGAGGAAAAGAATGCAGTGGCTTAGTAGGGTCCTCAGGCTTGGAACTTCTGGGGTTCTATTGGTTAGAAACTGGGATTGAAATATGTCTCGTGTCTGACTTGGAGACACTTATTGCTTCTGGGTCCTTTCAGATGGCCCCTGGAAGATGCGACAGTCAGGGTGACTCAGTGATCTCCCTGCAGTTAGTTCCTTCCTGTCTTCCCTCTTACAATGTGTCAGCTCAAAGTCCATAGAATCGTGACCTTTCATCTCCCAGGGTATAATGTTCAGAAGTAAACCCTATCAGCTTTGTCCTGTTTGCCCTATTGGTTTGGAACAAGACAGATTCCAACTGTACTCATGAAGAGAGGGTTATAGAGAGGTATGATTCCTGGAGTGTCAAGTAGAATTCTGCCTGTTACAAATACCCCATTTTCCTTTCTGTCTGTGAGAATCCTGACTTCTTTGCAGCCCAGGGGAAAGAGAATAAGGGCGCTACTTGCAGTCAGTGACCTCCAATCAATAAATCTAGAAATATTTGATGACAACATTATATAGTTATGGATTTTTATGATTGTAATGATGATCATTATGGAACCATCTATGCTGAGCTTTGCTGTTTATAAAAGTTTTCTTCCTGTCCTTTGGTTCGATCCTTACAGCAACCAACGAGGGGAATGTCTTTATCCCTTCTCTTTAATGTGAGGAAAGCGGATGTCAGGAAGTCTTGATGGCAATGTCAAGATGGTACAATTAAGAAGTACAGCTCCATGATGAGACTCAGGTTCTTGTCGTCAGGAGTGTGTATTTGAAAATAAAACCAATGTATGGTTTCATGGCAAGGCTAGTAACTCTAATAACAATGCATGGGATAAGAACTCTGAGCTGTATGAAGATGGCGGGAGTAAAGGGTTTTGCAAAAGTCTTGTCTAGCAGAGGAGGATTTCATAGAAAAAAAACATGAATTAGATCTCAAAGAACAAAATTCATAAACCTGGCAAGTTGGATAAGGATGTAAGAGATTAAGTGGAGAACGCGATGGATAGACTGGGAATATGGGTACCTGAGTTACTGGCATGGGAGAAAGATGCCCAGATAGAGAAAAGAGTCTCCTGAACAGAAGTAGAAAATCCATGTGGAATTGTAGATGCTTCTTTAGGGATCTCAAAGTCGTGGTGTTCATGGGCTCCTAAACCTCACTGCTATTCTGAAAAATATCTTCCATAAGCATAGTCCACAGACCTAGCCACCCCAAGCTAAGGTGATGATGTCCAGTGAAACTTAGACATGTGTCTTACCTGGAGAAGTAACAGTGCAGTAATTATTAAGTAGGTCTGTCTAACCATCTGCTTCCTAGGTAGGTGGCTTTGATATCGTTGAGACCATATCTATACACACACACAAAATTTAAAAAGTAGGGTTCTGGGAACTGATTTCCCAATATTCCTCTTATGGGCACAGCCAAATAGATGTTCCACACAGTTACTCTGTATGACTTTTTTCCATTATCGACCCCTAAAAGTCTTCTTTAGCTAAAAGATAATTGATATTAAAATTGTTGCTTTTACTATTTGGTTATCAGTGGAAAAAGTGAAAATAAATCCATATGTAGCTTAGGATGGGAGAAACTTCCACAGAGCAGAGTATCACTTCTTATCCTGGAATGTCTGGCTCCCTGCACACATTCTTATTTGTCATGGTTTGGGAGAACTCCAGGCATTTAATGGGTTGAGATCAAGAATATTGCCAAACAGATGACAATGCCTAGAACAGCCACATCACTGCAAAATTGACTTGATCCCAAATGTCATCTGCTTGATATGGAGAAACCCTTGGGCCAGAAAGAAACTTGGGTTCTAGTCTTTGCTCTGACTTGAATTAAGTTTGGAGTAGTCACTGTATTGCAGGGTGTATGTGTATGGTACAGAGTATGTGGGAGTGGCTTCATTCTCATTTCCTGGTATATAACTTCTAAAATACTTGAATACTCCAAGGTAAAGTGATAATACCTTCTTGTATGCTGTGGGGCTGACAGAGTGACTGCCAAAAGGTACCCTTCAAGCAAGATAGGAACTGATCATTGTAAAGACCAAAAGAAGATGAGAAGGTTGGGGTTTCCAGTGGGATTCCCCAACCTCTGAGAACAGAAAAGAAAAGCCTCAGGGTAAATTGATCATCAAGGCCAATCAATGGGTTTAATCAATCATTTCTAGAGACTTAGGGATGTTAAACTCATGGAGGCTTCCAGGACAGTGAAACAAACACATCTACGTACCTAGAGGCAGACTCTCCCTAACACTTAGACAGGAATTTCTGTGCTTGGAGAGCCAGACAGATCTCTCCATTTATCTATTTATCTAACCTTTCTTTAAATGTTTAAAAATATCCTTTATAAGAAACCAGTAGGCATATTCTCCTGATTTCCAAGAGCCACTGTAACAGATTCCCCAAACCTAAGGAAGAAGTTGTAGGAGCCCTGGATTACAGAGGGTTGTCAGAAACACAATAAAAGCTGGTATCTGAAGTGGGGAGAGAGTAGTCAGTAAAGGGACCCTCAGCCTAGCAGATAGACAGTGTTAGGGGACACTAAATTGGTGGACACCTAGTTTATTCTCACTTCTTTAGAGCTGCCAGTTTGCTTGCTGGTCAGGGGAGAAGTACTCATACCCCCAAGTAGGTGAAGTCTTTATGTTGCTTGGTATGTAGGAACAGCAGATGAAATACAGTATGTTTTTCCTGTACAGTGATATGTTTGACAGAGACTTTAATCGGAGGAAGACTCCAGCTCAGATCTGCCTGCAAATAAAGGAAAAAAATCTGTAATAAATTTCTCAAGACATGTAATGTTTTGCCTTTACAATAATATTCCTTAGATTGATATGATATTGTTCACTTTGTGCAAAAAAGTGATGCCCTTAAATACCCTTTCTTTTAAAAATCTTTGCAAGTTAAAATGAAAAGCTAAAAAACTAGAAAAATAAAATTGTTTAGAAATTTCAAATTTAGAGAATGTAGCAGTCTACATGGCTTCAAAGGTCTCTTTCTCCTTCAACAAACTATAAACCTGTCAGAAATAATAAAAGAAAACTATTATTAAGCTGCCTTTCCAGAAAACGTACCGACTGAACCAACATTCACCCAGCAATCCAGAAGCTGCATGACGGATTCCAAAGATCAGAATAACAATGTTCAGCAACTATTGAGACCTTGGCAGTAAAGACCAGAGAAGCAGCATTGAAGACCTCAACCTACAACATACATACCAGCATGTGCATCACAGTTCATATCTATGTCTAAGGCCCACATGTTAGAGGCTTGAGAAGTATTGGAAAGAAAGCCCTGAGAGGTGTGGCCTACTGGGAGTTTTGGCTTTACCGGGGATTACTAGGGCTTTGTCTTCCTTTCCTTTTTTACTTCTTTGTCAGGTGGTCTATGATTTTACTTGGTAGCTCCTTACCAACATGGTATGCTACCTCACCCTAAGTCCAAACCAATGGGACCAACCAATCATGGAACTGTGGGCCCAAAGAAACTTTTCCTCTTTATAACTTGATTCCTTTAGGTATTTGTTATAGTAACAAAAAGCTATCTCACACAAGGTATTTTTCACTTCTGAGCACACCTGACTCATGTTAAGTAGATATATTGGGTGGGTGGGGCATAAGATATGTGTAATCCCTATTTTTGTATGATGTGGTGGGAATTTTGAAAGATGGTATGAGGAAGACTGCTAGGTTGACCAAGCCAAAAATCGCCATACATTCACTAAGCAGACCTACTGTATCACTTCTGTGGCCCTATCCACATCCTTCTTCCCTTACCTCTGAAGAATTCTGGGAGTAACTCAAGCTTGGGCAACTTATTTCTTAATGTGGGCTAAGAGAAGGAGGAATCTGAAAGAAGAGGGCTACAATGAGTTAAGGAAATCATCACTGTTTACGTAAATGTTTGATTTAAAAAGAGAAAAAAAGTTCCTGGCCTGATTTGCAAAAGATCATGGGATGCTTTTTGTAGTTTTGAATTCCCTATTAGCGTTTGACAAGCCAACAAGTCTCTGAGATTCAAAGCCTGTGACCATCACATTAAGCTATAAAACAGAGTTCTGCTGAGGCAGTAATTGCCTGACATGGCTACCTGGTTCAAACTTGTGCTTAGCATGCAAATCTGCTCCAAGAATGTGTTTGACAATCACTTTTCTGTCCACTGAAACTGCCCCTTGACAGACTGTGTTCCAAAAAAAAAAAAGGCGGGCTTTCTATTTTTTGCCTTTTGCAAGTCGGGTGGTGCTGGGAGCAACACCATATGCTTATAATTAGGATTACCATCAGGGAATTCAACCTTACTGAGAGAAGGGAAAGAGGCCCGCCAAGGGGGAAGCACAAAAGCCCTTGGAAAAACAGCACATGAAACGAGCTTGCTCCATTCCTGTAATGGGAGAAACTGGATTGTGAAAAACAGTGCTGGTTCCACTCCAGACTCCTAAGAAAGGTTGCACGGGCAGAACGAGAAATGCTGACAAACAAAATCGAGTTCCAGGCCCTGATTTCCATGCAGGCTGAGGGAGGCTCACAAAGAACCAGGCCTGTAGCCATCCGCTGGTCTAGCAAGGACTTTGAATCCAGGCTGGTGACTTGCTCCAGGCCCTTGTGACCTCGTCACTTTCCTCTTGAAGGAGGGTAGAAAAACGAGACCCTCTTGTTTTGCCCTTCTCCGATGTTTACTGGATTGAAAGCAGAGGTTCTTAAGGATGCAAGCTTCGGATCCCTGCTCTGATTATGCATGACTTGGGAAAGTGATTTACTTTCTCTGTGAGCCTCTCGAGTTGAAAGGAGGATGCCCTTCTCACAGAACCACTGTGAAAATTACACAATATAGTGCAATGTGTAGAGGAAGATCAGCTGCTATCCATTCGTCAAGCAAGACTATAATTATACCTGTTTGGTGTGCTTCTGGGTACTGCTTATGGCTGTGAGTTTTAAACATGTATGAATTAACTTATTTCACCATAAGTGTTTGAATTTCTACTTTGTACCTGGTAATTCTGAGCTGCAGTGATTCAGTGACCAAATATCTGCCTTCTGGTAGGAGAAAAGAGAGCAATAAATGGGACAGGAAATGAGCAGGATGCTAGAGAAGCACCTAGAAGAGAAACTTTACCCTTTCCTGGGGGATCAAGGAAGGTTCCTGGACAAAGGGTTCTCTGAGACATCTATCATGAGTCTGATCAAGATAAATTATGATGTTGAGGAGAAAGAAAGGAGAGGAGACAATGTGGCTTTAGTTCACAGCAAATGCCAAGTCTCATAATGAAAGACACAGTGGTTATGGATAAATTAGTCAACAGAAGCCTGGAGAAGGCCAGTAACCAATCTGTGGGTAACATGGCCAACTAATGGACACATAGGATTAAAAGACTAGCCTTTCCAAAGTTTGTATATCTGTGGAGTCCTTTTTTATCCTAGGAGACTCTCTTCTTCATGATGTACACTTCATGGTGTTCTTGTAATAAACCTTGCAGGATTCTCAATGTGTGACATTGAATGTTACTTTTTTCTTTTCATTGTCAGAACTTATATTTTCTATGCTGTTGTGAAAAGATTGGCTACCTTTTATCAGTGAAAATATTCTGAAGAATCAAAAGTAATAACCACATGACAAGTGCAACCAAGGTGAGGAGACAGATGGCGATGACAGGAGACAGATTTGTTGCTCAAGGTGTATAAATAGACTATAGAGCCCACTGTCTACAAATATTTAAAAGGAATTGTCAACTATTGTCACAGACTTGTCTTGGCCCCAAGGGTCACTCAAGTAATCTTTATATGCTATTATAATCTAATGCCATTGCACTAATGCTAATTAGAATTGAAACCCCATTCATAGGAAATCAAGGTAAAGCTACTGACCTAACAAGTGAAGATCCCTTACTATGTGAGCTGAAAAAAGTACAATGTGTTTAAGAAGCCCAAAGTGTATGCAATGATCTATGTAAAATGCCGAACACACAGTAGACATGAAGTGAACAAGTGACCCTTTATTCTTACCTCTACATTAGGTAAAACCAAAGAAAATAATTTAAAAAAAATCATAGTGCTATCCTGAGTATGCATATGGTATCATATGATAGGTAGCATATGATGATAATTTCAACATGAACTTGAAAGTCTGAAGCAGGATGATGGTGAGTTTCAGGTCAGTCTGAGCTGTATAATGAAACCCCATCTCAGAAAACAATACCCAAGATAGTATAAAGCCATAATTATTGTCACCTTTTAATTTACTTTTTCCAGCATGTCTAGAATAATCTTCTTTCCCCTTACAGATCACCAATACATTTAGTGTAGATGGTCCAGCAAGCCTTCTGTTTCACAAGATGGGACAGATTTGTTTCCTTTAACTTGTGAACAGATTTTTATTATGAACATGCAAATTAGAAGATGAAAAGAAGGAATCTCGGCTGTTTAGCAGAGCAGCATTGAAAGTCATCAGGCCTTGCAGACTTGGGATCAGAAACCAACAGCTCTCAGAATTGAAACCATTTCTTGGCTGCACTGTGTCTCACCAGCAGAGTAGAATCCACTGCTTAGACCCAGCTCACTATGATAATATGTTTTACCTTCTTGGTTTTCTCTGGGTTTATTTGGTCATTGGATTTCCTCAATGGTTTTCCAAGGCTCTAAATCAAAGTTTAGCTCTGTCAGTGAAAAGGTGTAATTAGCTAGCAAGCCTTTGATGCCCTTGTTGGACCAGCTTCCAAGCCAAGATTGGTTGTCATTATAACCATTGCCTTCTCTAGACTCCTGAAGCCAAAACTGGAGTCCTGGAATTCTGGACTAATAAACTCATTCCTGTTTTTCTCAAACTTTCTTGACTTAGTCAATGAAAGTCCTACATCCCAGGAGAATCTTAAACCAGACTTAAAACTAAAAGATCCATGTCCTGGGAACTCCTTCAGCCGAGTGCAAATTAGAACAACCAGGGACCCTCTACAGTCCCAAAATTGGGATTTTTGCCCAGGAGATGTGAGTGAAACAGGACTTCTCACAGCAAAAAATGAAGAGCTCAGTAGTCTGCCAAGGTCTTCCTGACTCCCATAGTCCATCTGTCTTAGAGGACTGTCCTGGAGGTATGTGGGATTCAAGTGATCTTTCAAATGAAAGTTTTAGAAATATAAATCTCTCATATCTACAAAATTGGAATTTTTTATTATGTTTACTACATTCCAAATTTCTAGGCTTGTATCTAAAAATACTCACCCCTGGTCTCAAATCAAATACAGTGTTAGGGTTCAAAAAAAAACTTGCTGACCAAGTCAAGTAAAAAAAAAATCAGGCGCAAGTCCTCCGAAGAGACTATGTGCCCGCAGGTACCTGTGTTTTCCAATAAATCCTCTTGCTGATTGCATCCGAGTGGACTCGGCTCAGTCATTGGGCGCTTGGGACTCCTCCTGAGGGAAAGGTCCTCTCCGGGGGTCTTTCATTATGGGGGCTCATCCGGGATTTGGAGACCCTCCGCCCAGAGATCACCGACCACCCACCGGGAGGCTAAAAGACCTACAGGTGATACAGAAAGAAATCTGCTCAGAGCTGGCAGCAGCCTATGCCCTGGGGATCCCTGAGACATCTCATCAGTTCCAGGTCGGAGACTCGGCTACATACGATGGCACCGAACCCAGATACTCACTGGAAAGGACCGTACCTGGTGCTGCTGACCACCCTGACAGCCGTCAATTCTCAGCCCTCACCAGCCATGTACTAGCTGTTGGGGCTGAGAGCTGAGACCTAGAGGGAAACTCAGATCTTCAAAAAGCTCCCTAGACTTAATTTCATGTTTACTCCGGGTTTTATCAAGATAGGTGTGGGGATGGGCTTGATTTGTATTACAAATGATGTAACATTGCATATGTTAGTACTCCTAACACTTCTTGGGACTGTGCCTCAGGGATCACAATCTGTATAAGTTTAGAAGTTCTAAAAGCTAGTCATGACCTTGGTGTGTAGGTTTAGATAGTGTCCAGATTGGAATCCTGATGCTAAAGACTTAGTAAGACACAAAAAAGGAGTTGAGAATTACTTAGGGCTAAGGCTATCTAGGTGCTGCAAGGGCAGCACAAGGACATCTAGGACATCTGCTGTTGCAATGCAAGGCTTATAGAGAATTCAGAACTGCCATTCAGGAGTAATGAAAGACTCCATGAATAAACTTAGAGAAAGGTTAGACAAAAGACAGAGAAGCGTATCAGGGATGGTTCAAGAGCTGGTTTAGTAGATCTCCTTGGATGACTACTCTGGTATTTTCCCTTATGGGACCCTTCTTAGTTTTGCTTCTGCTTCTGATTATAGGTCCATGTGTGTTAGAGAAACTAGTTAATAGGTTTGACTCCTACAAAAAGATAGAGACGCTCAACAAGGTTGGTTTGAGTCTTGGTTCACTCGGTCTCTCTGGATGACTACCCTACTCTCTGCTATATGGCTGGGCCATTACTAATAATTTTCTTGGTTTTAGTTTTTGGACCCTGCGTGACAAACAGGTTAATTGCTTTTGTTACAAATCGAGTGAGTGCTGTGCGGTTGATGGTTCTGAGACAACAGTACCAGTCAGTTAGGATAACTGGTGAGACCAAATACAAGACTTGATATCAAAATTCTAAGATTAGAATTACTTAGTAGAAGAAGAGGGGAATGAAAGGAAAATTATACAGATTTAAGGTTTAAAAATATGAAGTTAAAAGAGTATGTTTCAACTCAGGACTAAACACTGTGAAAAGCAAGTCCAGGCAGCCCCGCCCTGCCGCTAGAACTAACAGACCATAAAAGGAAAGGAATGCAGAACAGACCAGGAGTACCGGATCTGACTCACAGGCCACCTGGCAGGAAGAGATAAGCCCCCAGCCCCCGACATCCAGGACGCCCCAAACCTGCCAATGTGTGTAGCTATACCTTATTACCTCATCATGTGAAATAGCCAATCATATGTGAACATGTCTATGTGCCTCGTTTGAATCCACCAATCCCCATAACTATGCATCTGCTTCTGTACGCCCGCTTCTGCTTCCCCAATCCCTATAAAAGCCCCATGCTGGAGCTGCTGGGCGCGCAAGTCCTCCGAAGTGACTGTGTGCCCGCAGGTACCTGTGTTTTCCAATAAACCCTCTTGCTGATTGCAAAAAAAAAAAAAAAAAAAAAAAAATCAAAAGCAGTTTTAAAGTCTAAGGAACCATACACACTATACTTCTCAGACTGTGCAAACTGGTAGCTGTGCTGAGTTCCAATATTCATTTTTTTCATTGACTCCTTAAATTGTCATTTAGTAGGGAATTTTGTGTAGATGTCATAGTATATGAAGCTACCCAGAGTTGTCCAACGTACAAGATTGGAGTCTTCTGTCAATTCAACATAAAGCTTAAACACTATTATCAGCTCAAAGGGGATAAGAAATCATATGTTCTGAACCAAACCAATGTAGGTTTTTAGATGTTATTGGATGATTTGCTTAGCTTTGGGGTTTGAAGAAGCTAGTGCTACGTTAAGTTCATATATTCCAAAGTTTTAACTGCACAGTTGAAAAGCAGAAGTGGCCAATTAGTGGCTAAAATGGGCACAAAAAATAGCAAAAGGTAATTTGACTCTAAATCTGTAACATTCCAACTCCACAATCACAAGTTTCAGCCAAATGAACCTTGCAGGGTCTTTAACGTAGGTTAGGTTTTCCCTGGAGAATTTCAGTTCACAGGTCTCCGTGTTGACCATGTATCACATTCTGTGCACATGGAGGCTAAATGTTGTTTTATGTCCCAATGTGCTAGGGACTTCATTGCTTGGATCTAGTCAATATGAGACTCAGTAGTGAATTGAACAGTCTTTAAGAGAGAAGATTAGTTGGTAAAGCCATTGGAGAAAATATCACCTTGATCATATTAATTTTATTAACCATCATGATCTAGGTTTGTTGTTTTATTCCCTACCCTCCATATATGACATAGCATTTACATGTGACATATATTAGGATCACTACAACTAAAATAGAATAGCATAGCCTAAAGAAGTAAAGGGAGGTGACTAGGGAGGCACCATCCCACGCTTAGGAAACCTTCTACTTATCATCATGCTCCTGCATCAGATTAACTATGTTTTCACCAGTGTACACACCCATCTCTACTCTGCTAAGTATTTGTTTAATATTTGGAGGAGTATATTTTAGTTTCTCTTTTGGACAGTTTGACTTTGTAGTCACAACTTCATGTAAAGTGGCTTGCTCTAATTTAAGAAGGACTGGTCTTTCGTGTTGAAATTATTGTACCTATTATTTGTGGCTAATATTCGTATTTGTCCTGCAATTTACGTGCTAGACCAATTTTAGCTTGGGGGAGGTCAAGTGGACAGTTGTATTGCAAAAGAAATCATAAAATACTCTATTTTTTTTCTACTCGAATTATCTCTATTTTATGTATCAAGTATGATGGGGCCAGATTTGTAAGAAATCAAAATTTTGTGCTTTTTGTGGGAATAACCAAATCTTATTCCTTATTTTATAATTATGGTGCTCCTACAGAAGCCATGTTGTGGCAGTGCAGTGCCTATAACTTCTTAGTGGCAAAATATGAGAATTATTTAGTATTTTTCCCATGTCATTTAACTGAACTATAGACCCTTAATACACACTCTCTTATGTTACAATTCTTTTTACTTTTTAAATCTTTTATAACATTTTCAACATTAATGATTTTTAAGGTTATGGCTTTAAAATTTTCCTTATACTAGTTACATTCTAGCATAAAATTCCTAGTCCAGTATCTATGTCCCTAGAGAATTCTCTTTTAACTTCAGCATTTGGACAGTTTTCATTCAACAATAAAACAGTCTCCTACTGTGGATATTGTCACTATTTAATAGTGATTACTTTGGTATAATTTGGATAAAAGAGTCAACTAAAATATTTTCAAAACCTTGGGTATCACCCATAAGTGCCATTAGAGCCAAAATTACTCTATAGTATACAGAAGTTCGATCAGGTTTCTGGAGGGGAAACCAGAACAGGGGGTAACATTTAAAATGTAAATAAAAAATCCAATAAAAGAAAAATAAAAAAATAAAGTTAAGGTAATGCTAACTTAAAGTATAAAAGACTCTAAGTTTATTTCCTGAAGTCTGTGGTGCTTGGAAATACAAGGTAGATTTCTTCATACTAAGGAGTTTCTGGTGCAGCATTTTTTCCTAAGTAACAAAACAAGTAGTTAGAATTCTCTTCTTCCTGTTTCCCATTACCTTCAACTCACCATGGAAAGACTGTGCAACCAGTTCTTAATTTTTAGTTGTCATTTTCAAAAGTCGTTTACAATGGTTTAAACTGTCTCCCTTTAACAGAGATGAACTCAGACATTATGGTTGATTACTATGGAAGCCAAAATCTTTAGCCAATGTTAATAATTCACATTTTTTAGTATTCATTTAACTACTAATTCAGAGGACTGGGATTCATAAGGAAAAGAAAAAAATCTATACAATATACCAACTTTATAGACACTTGAATATTTGTCCACAAAAGTAAGTTTCATTATTACTGTATAACATAGCATAAATGACCTAAGCAGAAATAACTCTAATACAAATTTCTATTGCTAATATGGGAGTTTGTGACAATGGAAAATTTTTACTGCAGTGAGAAAATATATAAATAGCACCAACATATGTTATATCTTGGTGGTTGAAGATATTTAAATAAAATTTAATTATGAGATTTAAAAAATTACATTTGGTAAAAATTAACCAGAAAATCTTTTTAAACAAAATTTTCTGCAATCCTGTAATTTGTTACTAAGATCAGATAAATATTTTATGATATTTTATTTATGTAAATAGAAACAGTCTCTGTATATGGGAGGATTCTAAGCATGATATCTCTTGTTCCCTGAATGTCTTTCCCTAACAGAGTTCATACAGTGCATACATACATGCCTTACAATAATCTGGGAAGCTCACCTCCTATTTCACTCCATTTTATTAGGGCAAATTAAAAATTTATTATACTGTGATTTACCACACTATAGAGGAAAACTATTATTCTGTGGTTGCCCTCCATCTCCAGGTAGCTTCCTCTGTGGTCATATAGACTAATGGGTCCAATGGAAGCTATATCATTAGCATAATAAACTATCAGGTGTGGTCCAGGGACCTCCTATGATTTACAAAGTAAGTTAAGTAAATGTTTACTACACACAACCAAGTAATTAACATTTCGTCTCCACCTTCCTATCAGTTTTCAAAAATCTGTGGGCAATAGCAAGTGGCCAAGAAAGATATGCTCCTTGGTGCAATAGTGAGATGAATGTTATGGGGATAACCAACTACTATCTGATTGAATATAAGGCCCATTCCAGAAAATGGAATTTATGTCTGTTAATGGGTCAAGAACCTGAAGCTGGTTAGGACATAGGTCTTAGTAAAGAATCTATTGTTGTTATTTTACAAGAAATAGAAACTCTCCATTAAGCACTTATATTTGTACTCATAAATTAATGCATCTCACAATCCTCCTTAGAGAAGCTTTCCCCATACTTATGCACATACAGGTGGTGCTATGTGGATCTACTGAGTCTAAAATATAATAGAATACATGAAACTGGGAGCAAAGAGTGGTGGGGAGATAGGGGCAGAATAGGAAGGGAGGACATGAGGGATATACATGATCAAAACACATTATCTACATATACGTAATTTCAAATGATAAAAAAAAATCTGTGGTTAAACACTACCATTATTCTTTTGTATGTTGAAGGTTTGGAAGCATAGGCTCACAGAGATGAAAATCAGCTCAGACTAACCCAGAGTATGAGCTTTTAGTTTTTTGAGAATAGAGTGTCTCATAGCCAGGATTTGTGAGATACTAAAATCAGGAGAGCAGGGGCCATGTATCCATCAGGGGACTGGCAGAAAACAGAACATCTATACATTTGTTAGTATTTGATTTTGGAAAAATGTGAAACACAGCAAAAAATGGCACAGAAGCCTTGTATTAGGTAAAAGAAGTGGAGACTGGAATTGTTATTCCAGAGGTCTGATCATCAGGGAGTCTGTCAGAACCAGGCCAGGACAATAGAGGCAGCCCTTGGATAGAGAACACAGTAGAAATGGCTCTCCAACAACGTAACACATAAAAAGTAAATGCGACACCCGCGGATCCCGGCCCACAGCAGCTCTCTGCTCCCAGACCCGGTGAGAGAGAGACCCAACCGCCTGGTCAGGTGGGCACTCCTGAGACTGCAGAGCGGAAGAGACCAACTCTGCTCACCCCTGCCCACATCCCTGGCCCAAGAGGAAACTGTATAAGGTCTCTGGGCTCCCGTGGGGGAGGGCCCAGGAGCGGCAGGACACCTGCCTGAGACACCGCCGGAACCTGAAAGAAACAGACCGGATAAACAGTTCTCTGCACCCAAATCCCATGGGAGGGAGAGCTAAACCTTCAGAGAGGCAGACAAGCCTGGCAAACCAGAAGAGACTGCTCCCTGCACACACATCTCGGACGCCAGAGGAAAAAGCCAAAGACCATCTGGAACCCTGGTGCACTGAAGCTCCCGGAAGGGGCGGCACAGGTCTTCCTGGTTGCTGCAACTGCAGAGAGCCCCTGGGCAGAACCCCACGAGCGAACTTGAGCCTCAGGACCACAGGTAAGACCAAATTTTCTGCTGCAAGAAAGCTGCCTGGTGAACTCAAGACACAGGCCCACAGGAACAGCTGAAGACCTGTAGAGAGGAAAAACTACACGCCCGAAAGCAGAACACCCTGTCCCCATAACTGACTGAAAGAGAGGAAAACAGGTCTACAGCACTCCTGACACACAGGCTTATAGGACAGTCTAGCCACTGTCAGAAATAGCAGAACAAAGTAACACTGGAGATAATCTGATGGCGAGAGGCAAGCGCAGGAACCCAAGCAACAGAAACCAAGACTACATGCCATCATCGGAGCCCAATTCTCCCACCAAAACAAACATGGAATATCCAAACACACCAGAAAAGCAAGATCTAGTTTCAAAATCATATTTGATCATGATGCTGGAGGACTTCAAAAAAGACATGAACACACTTAGGGAAACACAGGAAAACATTAATAAACAAGTAGAAGCCTACAGAGAGGAATCGCAAAAATCTCTGAAAGAATTCCAGGAAAACACAATCAAACAGTTGAAGGAATTAAAAATGGAAATAGAAGCAATCAAGAAAGAACACATGGAAACAACCCTGGATATAGAAAACCAAAAGAAGAGACAAGGAGCTGTAGATACAAGCTTCACCAACAGAATACAAGAGATGGAAGAGAGAATCTCAGGAGCAGAAGATTCCATAGAAATCATTGACTCAACTGTCAAAGATAATGTAAAGCGGAAAAAAGCTACTGGTCCAAAACATACAGGAAATCCAGGACTCAATGAGAAGATCAAACCTAAGGATAATAGGTATAGAAGAGGGTGAAGACTCCCAGCTCAAAGGACCAGTAAATATCTTCAACAAAATCATAGAAGAAAACTTCCCTAACCTAAAAAAGGAGATACCCATAGACATACTAGAAGCCTACAGAACTCCAAATAGATTGGACCAGAAAAGAAACACCTCCTGTCACATAATTGTCAAAACACCAAACGCACAAAATAAAGAAAGAATATTAAAAGCAGTAAGGGAAAAAGGTCAAGTAACATATAAAGGCAGACCTATCAGAATCACACCAGACTTCTCGCCAGAAACTATGAAGGCCAGAAGATCCTGGACTGATGTCATACAGACCCTAAGAGAACACAAATGCCAGCCCAGATTACTGTATCCAGCAAAACTCTCAATTAACATTGATGGAGAAACCAAGATATTCCATGACAAAACCAAATTTACACAATATCTTTCTACAAATCCAGCACTACAAAGGATAATAAATGGTAAAGCCCAACATAAGGAGGCAAGCTATACCCTAGAAGAAGCAAGAAACTAATCGTCTTGGCAACAAAACAAAGAGAATGAAAGCACACAAACATAACCTCACATCCAAATATGAATATAACGGGAAGCAATAATCACTATTCCTTAATATCTCTCAATATCAATGGCCTCAACTCCCCAATAAAAAGACATAGATTAACAAACTGGATACGCAACGAGGACCCTGCATTCTGCTGCCTACAGGAAACACACCTCAGAGACAAAGACAGACACTACCTCAGAGTGAAAGGCTGGAAAACAACTTTCCAAGCAAATGGTCAGAAGAAGCAAGCTGGAGTAGCCATTCTAATATCAAATAAAATCAATTTTCAACTAAAAGTCATCAAAAAAGATAAGGAAGGACACTTCATATTCATCAAAGGAAAAATCCACCAAGATGAACTCTCAATCCTAAATATCTATGCCCCAAATACAAGGGCACCTACATACGTAAAAGAAACCTTACTAAAGCTCAAAACACACATTGCACCTCACACAATAATAGTGGGAGATTTCAACACCCCACTCTCATCAATGGACAGATCATGGAAACAGAAATTAAACAGTGATGTCGACAGACTAAGAGAAGTCATGAGCCAAATGGACTTAACGGATATTTATAGAACATTCTATCCTAAAGCAAAAGGATATACCTTCTTCTCAGCTCCTCATGGTACTTTCTCCAAAATTGACCATATAATTGGTCAAAAAACGGGCCTCAACAGGTACAGAAAGATAGAAATAATCCCATGCGTGCTATCGGACCACCACGGCCTAAAACTGGTCTTCAATAACAATAAGGGAAGAATGCCCACATATATTTGGAAATTGAACAATGCTCTACTCAATGATAACCTGGTCAAGGAAGAAATAAAGAAAGAAATTAAAAACTTTTTAGAATTTAATGAAAATGAAGATAGAACATACTCAAACTTATGGGACACAACGAAAGCTGTGCTAAGAGGAAAACTCATAGCGCTGAGTGCCTGCAGAAAGAAACAGGAAAGAGCATATGTCAGCAGCTTGACAGCACACCTAAAAGCTCTAGAACAAAAAGAAGCAAATACACCCAGGAGGAGTAGAAGGCAGGAAATAATCAAACTCAGAGCTGAAATCAACCAAGTAGAAACAAAAAGGACCATAGAAAGAATCAACAGAACCAAAAGTTGGTTCTTTGAGAAAATCAACAAGATAGATAAACCCTTAGCCAGACTAACGAGAGGACACAGAGAGTGCATCCAAATTAACAAAATCAGAAATGAAAAGGGAGACATAACTACAGATTCAGAGGAAATTCAAAAAATCATCAGATCTTACTATAAAAACCTATATTCAACAAAATTTAAAAATCTTCAGGAAATGGACAATTTCCTAGACAGATACCAGGTATCGAAGTTAAATCAGGAACAGATAAACCAGTTAAACAACCCCATAACTCCTAAGGAAATAGAAGCAGTCATTAAAGGTCTCCCAACCAAAAAGAGCCCAGGTCCAGACGGGTTTAGTGCAGAATTCTATCAAACCTTCATAGAAGACCTCATACCAATATTATCCAAACTATTCCACAAAATTGAAACAGATGGAGCCCTACCGAATTCCTTCTACGAAGCCACAATTACTCTTATACCTAAACCACACAAAGACACAACAAAGAAAGAGAACTTCAGACCAATTTCCCTTATGAATATCGACGCAAAAATACTCAATAAAATTCTGGCAAACCGAATTCAAGAGCACATCAAAACAATCATCCACCATGATCAAGTAGGCTTCATCCCAGGCATGCAGGGATGGTTTAATATACGGAAAACCATCAACGTGATCCATTATATAAACAAACTGAAAGAACAGAACCACATGATCATTTCATTAGATGCTGAGAAAGCATTTGACAAAATTCAACACCCCTTCATGATAAAAGTCCTGGAAAGAATAGGAATTCAAGGCCCATACCTAAACATAGTAAAAGCCATATACAGCAAACCAGTTGCTAACATTAAACTAAATGGAGAGAAACTTGAAGCAATCCCACTAAAATCAGAGACTAGACAAGGCTGCCCACTCTCTCCCTACTTATTCAATATAGTTCTTGAAGTTCTAGCCAGAGCAATCAGACAACAAAAGGAGATCAAGGGGATACAGATCGGAAAAGAAGAGGTCAAAATATCACTATTTGCAGATGACATGATAGTATATTTAAGTGATCCCAAAAGTTCCACCAGAGAACTACTAAAGCTGATAAACAACTTCAGCAAAGTGGCTGGGTATAAAATTAACTCAAATAAATCAGTTGCCTTCCTCTATACAAAAGAGAAACAAGCCGAGAAAGAAATTAGGGAAACGACACCCTTCATAATAGACCCAAATAATATAAAGTACCTCGGTGTGACTTTAACCAAGCAAGTAAAAGATCTGTACAATAAGAACTTCAAGACACTGAGGAAAGAAATTGAAGAAGACCTCAGAAGATGGAAAGATCTCCCATGCTCATGGATTGGCAGGATTAATATAGTAAAAATGGCCATTTTACCAAAAGCAATCTACAGATTCAATGCAATCCCCATCAAAATACCAATCCAATTCTTCAAAGAGTTAGACAGAACAATTTGCAAATTCATCTGGAATAACAAAAAACCCAGGATAGCTAAAGCTATCCTCAACAATAAAAGGACTTCAGGGGGAATCACTATCCCTGAACTCAAGCAGTATTACAGAGCGATAGTGATAAAAACTGCATGGTATTGGTACAGAGACAGACAGATAGACCAATGGAATAGAATTGAAGACCCAGAAATGAACCCACACACCTATGGTCACTTGATTTTTGACAAAGGAGCCAAAACCATCCAATGGAAAAAAGATAGTATTTTCAGCAAATGGTGCTGGTTCAACTGGAGGGCAACATGTAGAAGAATGCAGATCGATCCATCCTTATCACCCTGTACAAAGCTTAAGTCCAAGTGGATCAAGGACCTCCACATCAAACCAGACACACTCAAACTAATAGAAGAAAAACTAGGGAAGCATCTGGAACACATGGGCACTGGAAAAAATTTCCTGAAC